>NC_071571.1:77061607-77224107 GCF_024509145.1 Vidua macroura
CTTGCTTGAGTGAACTTAATTTTATGACATTTGTAGTATTTGTTTTTCTTTATTCCAGTGGTAGATTATTTTAGAAGTGTCTAGTCTGGAAATCATGAGAAAGGAAATGGATAGACACACATTATTTCAGAGTGAATCCTTTTTAGACATGTTACATTAAAGTACTACCA
Source organism: Vidua macroura (assembly GCF_024509145.1). NCBI lineage: Eukaryota > Metazoa > Chordata > Aves > Passeriformes > Viduidae > Vidua > Vidua macroura. The sequence goes on from NC_071571.1 coordinate 77,061,778, forward strand.
CTATGTTTATGCATCACATTCAATTCTATAATCTTGATGTATCAACAGTATTTAAGAGAGTACCGAACAGCGTAACTCTGTTTCTGAAGTATGAGTTCCTGCTTTTTCTGTACTTAAACAATCTAACATGAATGAATTATTGGATCAGTTAAACGGCTGGACTCTCCCTGTCTCTCTTTTAATATTTTTATTTTTTTGTTTTGTGTTGTTTTGTTAATAAATACACATTTGTGATTTTTGCAAGCTTTTTCTTCTTGGAAAACAGGTTTTTCATCAAAGCAAAATCCTTTTCATGCCAGCAGAACTATTCTGAGATTTTTTTCTGAAATCCAGGTAGTAGTGTTTTGATCAAAAAGAGAAAACTTCACTCTCCTACTCTGTGGAAAATGCTAAGTCAGGTTCTCTTTTCAATTGTTATTAAACATAATGACTCAATATCAAATTCTCTTATCAATTGTTATTAAATACAATGATACACTTTTAAAAAGATATTTTTATAATGATTCATCAAATTTTAAGTGACTCAAAAATGGTTTTCTATATGAATAGAATGATTTAAATAGCATCAGTGGGCAAGTGGGAGATTCTGACACCAAAATATTCCAAAGTAGCTGTAAGGGGGCTCTCATTTAGCATATGAAAAACCAATAGGCTGAGGGATCTGAAGCTGCTGTTTGCCACATAAGAGTATCCTCATCATGCCTATAATGAAAACCCCTCTGACTCACTGTTTCATTCTTTTCTATTTCTTCTGCTTTTTTCAGAAAATCATATACAAGTTTTTTTTGTTTCATTTCAGCAAATACTTCATATTCTTGATACTTCAGGAAGAGTTGTGTTATGAAGAAAGATTTCAGGCACTTTAAAATGAAACACCTTCTTTAGATGTAATTTAAAACATTTATGTTAGAATTTTACAGAATGTGGTTGGAAATTAGATACATCTTTAATTTCTTGTCTGTTCAATCTCCAAAAGTATATGTAAATACACTAACTGAATTCTGGTAAAATTTCATCTTGCAAGAGAAGCTTCCTCTAAGTCAAAAAAGGAATAAGATTACAATTTATTTTGTCATGAGAAAGGAAATTAAACAATTGTCCAAACCATGTTTTAGTTTTTCAGTCAATGGGTGGCAATCCAGGTCATACTTATACAAGAGACGAGAATCATCTCCATTTTGTTTCTATGCTATGTGACACAGATTGGCTGGGTCATCATCTTATTGCCAACTAATCACCAGCTTCGTTGCTCACAGATAAATGATGTTCAGAGATCTGCTGGATAAAACTTAAAGCATGTGAAGGGAATGAATCTACTTCCTAATCTCAGCCTATGTGATCTTAGAGAAGACTGTAGATAGTGAGAATTTTTCTGAGTGCTTTCAGGTCTCGCTGTTGATGCTTTTCCTTGCCAAGTTCCATTTTATTGAACTGCATGCTATGATTTAATGATTTTGCTTAAGCTTAAGAAAACAAGGACATGGGTCTGCATACAAGCAATGAAAAGGAAGCATAAAAATAATGTTTTCTACAACATCTGCTTAGAGTATCTGGTCAGGTATTCTAGTTTGGGGGAACTACTCAGCTGCCAAGAGAGATTGAGACTTGAAGGATTTTTTATTGTAAAGTTTTGCGATGGTGGGTTGATCTGTAGAAAAAGATAGGAAGCAGTTCAGCCTCTTTCTGATTGTTGATATTTTTAGGAGCAGCTTAAGAAAGACTCTGGCTTTTTGGTGATTTGTGTATGTGGACCTATTAAATATTTAACTGATAAATGGGTTTTGCTTGAATTGCTGTGGTGTGGATGCCTGTATTAAATATCTTGGGAAATAATCACCAGTGAAAATCATGTGGAAGAGATATCAGGCTTCTCTGGAAACCAGGAGGATTTGAGGTTCTGCTAAGAGCATATTTGTGTGTGTGAATGCATGGAATATTCCTTACTGTTTGCCTGTGCTGCTCAGAAATACAGAACTTACTAGGATACAATTCTCAGATAATGGAGAAAGCAAAAGTCACACCTACAAGCAAGAAGTATGAAATTAGCATTGATATAGATTTTCAGTTGTTAATGGAAAAGAATTAAAATTGCATCTGTTTGAAACAAAACTGTGAATCAAATATAATATTGTGTTTTGAAAAAAATATAAAAGTATCAAAACCCAAAATTAAGCCGTTTTATGAATATCATGCAAAGCCTACTTGTTACCAGATTTCTAAGAAAGCTCATTTTAGCATCATTTTTATGTTTCAGTTTAAGTGAAGCATTTTCTTTCAGTTGCCAGAGTAGATGATAGGCGGCTTACATACTATTACAAAAGAATTCATGGTTTATAAGTACTTCAAATTTTATATTTCTAGTTGAAGAAGCCTGACTGTAGAATGAGTTGTATTTTATATTCATCTGGTTGGTATATGGAGCTGGAATGAAACATGAAGAATTAAAATGTGAAGAATTAAACTAGGCTTTTTAAATGTAGTAGTAAAGAGATAAATCTTGTTTGAAGTGTACAAATAGTGTAATTTATCAAGCAAGACTGGCATGTGAATAATTGCAGCTCCCCCTTTCCCTGTTGAAGTAAATTCCACATACATATCGCGCTGCTGTGCTCTTCAACTCAGCTCTTTTCCACGCTTTCACCATCTAACACTAACCAGCACATATCAATGTGCAGAAAAAAATTTGCCTTCAAAGCAAGTCATCCACACAAACAGCCTTATTTGAAAGACTTAGAGGACTATTAGTTCCTTAGGCTATATTCCTATTTAAAAAGGTACAGAGAAGAATATGTGATAGCAGCATACATTTAAATTAAAAATAGTGAATTTGATTTATCTCAGCAAACAGATTAAGCACTCTGTAAAAAGTATATTAAGTATATTCATTTATAAACATTAATTTGAACTTTGAATTGATATCATTAAAATAGTATTTTTCAATTAAAGCCAGAAGCCATGTGCAGATCTCCCAAAGATGCATTTTCTTCTTAGTATATCTTTATTGATTAATGAAAAGCAAAAAAGGAAAAGAAGAAAACCCTTAAAACTCTCTTTGAACCCTAAGGAGCAGTTATGGTCAGAAAATTGATTGACTGTAAAAGAGTTGTTTTTATGATAGCTTTGAATAGAGTCTAATTACCTTGTTAGCTGAAGCAGACTCATATTATTTGCACAAATTCATATGGTACTCAGCACAAAGGATGCTTTGCATCTTGCTTTGTTTTTTCTTGTTGTTTTAGACAATTTAATGAAGATGAAGAAAGGTCAGGTAAATAATGAAGCCATCAGAACTGAAATAGTAGTACCAAACCATGGGATAACAACCACTTACCCAGGATCAGCAGTGTCTGAGGTAGCCAACCTGGTCAAGTTATGTGCCAAGGACTCAGGTCACATAAAGCACTACAGCAGAGTCCATTAATCAATGGCTTTTTATTTCATTTAAACTAATTTTTTTAGGGATTATTTCCTCATATGGTCTGTTTGTGGTCACACTATGCTTTATTCTACCTGCAGTACTTCACAGTAATACTTACTATAAAAAATAAGCTGAAGTAATGGCATTGCATGTCCTAATGTTCATTGACTCCTATAACAGATATTGGTATTTTTAAATTGAAATTAGATTCATATTTAAGAAGTCTGTATGCTAACTTGCAGCATTTGAACATGCTCTTGCCAAAGTCTAGAAACAAAAAAGCTAACTCAGTTAAAAAATTATTTTAAAATGGAGAGCATTATGCCATAAAATAATTTGCTATACAAATTATAGCCTTTGTCATTTAAACTGGTTTATTTGCTCAGAAAAGTGAGCACTTCTTCAAAGATCTTTGATGATCATTGAGTTCCTTTTGAAAAACAAGGTTTCCATTCAAAGGTACATTTTTCAGCTCAGTTTCTTCCATTAATCTCTAAAAGGGGTTTTGTGTGAAATGATAGTTCTGTGATATATCTGAAATAGTTCTTATTACATTAACTGAGAGAATTTGGACTGTTCTTATAGCATATTAAAATATTCATAGTTCATTAATCAAACCTGAGTTACCTAAGAGCAACAAATTTTCAGGATGCAAATACATGTGGACTGGCCTGTTTTTGAACTAAAACTGGATTCTGGTGTCCATGTTCCAGTTCTGTAATAGCTTATTTCCCAAGATAGTGTTCCTTGAAGTGACCAAAAGAGTTAGAAATTCAGAGCAAAAACCCACTAATAATTTTAACATCTCATTCACAATTAAAGTTGCTACTCGGATAATTTTTTTATACTTTTGGACATGGAAAAAGAGGAACCAAATTACTTATTGGTGTTTGCACATAATCAAAAGAAATATATTATTTGAAATTTCATATATGCTGCTAGTTCTCAGAATGAGAACTTCTAAAAGAATTTTGGGTTTTTTTTAAGAGTGAGTTTTTATAAAGTTCATTAATAGAAATTAACATGGGTCAGAAAAAGCAAATGATTAAAAAGTGGTCAAGAGATTTAGTCAACAGTCTACAAGTTTTCTGAGTCAGAGGAAAATTCTTTAACCTCAAAAAAGCAAATGACTGTGTCCAGCGCAAGATTCCATGTCATGCAGTGAGATCTATTTGTTAAATTAGCCTAGGCTTTTTATGTAGAGCTCTCTTCTTATTTCAGTTCCTTTGTCCTTTTCCTTGAAGAGAACAAATAAAAATACACATGAACGATAGAACCTGAAGAATCATCTTTCTCTGCGTTGACCTGGTAGTTAATCAGTCTCTGTGGGTCTTTACTGACAATGTACAATGATGATCAGGCAGACTTTATAAGAAAGCATCCCCATGTTTTCTGCAGTGGAAAGTTTCTAGACTTGATTGTGTTTAGACAGTGCTGAAAGGACATGAAAGCTTTAGACTTCTGTTCGCTCAGGGAAAAAAAAAAAATCCATCTCTCCTCATCTTCTCTAAAATTAACAGTTAGGAAAATAAGAGCTGTAGAATATGGGTCACCTTTCACAAGATGGTGTGACTATGTCTCTACAGTATTTCAATAGCCAAAATGCTGCTATAGTTTGTTTTCATTAAAAACCATTCTGAATTGGAGAACACTGGAATGTTGCATCCTGGGTTGCGTTCAGATTAGAGTTTTATGATGTTAGTTAGCTGGTTCTGTGTACCCCTTTGTACACCCCTGTTCCCTCCGCAATGGTTCGCTCCAGGCTGCCTGCCATTTTAGCTCCCCCATGCCACTCCTGTAACCACCCCCTATTCTTTCCTGAAACTTCCCTGTCAGTTACCCCATCCCTGTGTCCCTGTTCATCGTGGAACCCTGTATCCACCCCTGTCGTGTTCCCGTTGGTCACCACAGTCCACGTCACTGCCACATTGCCTGCCCTATTGGGCGAGGGGGCTTCTGCCTCCATCAGTCTGCCCCCTATAAAATCCCATGCGCCCTCAGCCCCAGCGCCGTTTTGTCCATGTGGCATTAGGGAGCGGCTGTGGTTCTCCATCACAGCTCCACGCGACAATAAAAGCTCTCCAGCCAACTGTGCAGACAGATTGGCCATTCCTTCCCTCTTTGTCTCGCCCTAGTGCTGGCCACAGAGCGTGGCCAGCCCCACCACCGGTGTGCTGAACACGACAGCACCCAGGACAAGCGGCGCCCCGGTCCCGCTGAGAAACAGCGCCATTAGCCGGGCTCTCCGGAGCTGCCCGGGACCGGGGAAAACAACACGATGCCGCACTGGAACTCAATACAGTATAGCAATTCCAGTGCATTTCATGACCCATTACCAAATTTTTCAGTGTCTTAATATTGTCCATAAAGGACAATGGTGTTGCAATAAGAAAAATGCACTTGCTTACAATAAGGGAAGATTATTTATTTATTTCTTCTTTGTACACTAAGGCTACAGCTACTGTCATTGTTCCCTCTTGTTCCCCTCTCTGCACCTCACTGCTAGCTCACTAAGACAGTGGTGTTAGACTCTGACAGCAAATAAATGAGATTTAGCCATCAGCAGCAGAAGCCTCATGGGGCCTGCAGCTGGCATGAACAACATTGGCTGAGCTAAACTAATGTGTGTGGCTGAGTGACTCTCACTCCCTGGGCAGAACCTGTGTAGGGCCATCAGTGGTGTGGGACTTGCTGAGGGAATGTATGGGGATCAACTGCAGCAGAATGAAGTCTGGGGAGGGAGAAACCTCCTTTATGAACATTGCAATTGCTGTGAGCCCCTGCAGCCCACCCTCCCTTCTGTGCATGCACATGCCAAGAGTCTGGGGTGCCCAGGAGCCATGGATAGGCAGAGAATAGGAGGGGGTAGGAAGGGTGTGAGTTTTATTGCAATTTCTACTGGATTGAAGGGTTTTGCATTTGAGAGTGTGGACTGTAAAGCATCCAGATGAGCAAATCATCTGGACCAGCAGCACTTTATTAGTTCTGCAGGCACAACAACGTCCCTTTTGCCCATGACAGGCTTTTGAGGGTAACCAAGGGTGAAAAAATGAGCAAACTCTTCAGTGAGCCCAGGCCCAGTGACCTGCCTTCTGCAAGCATGTCTCTGCAGGTGACCAGACTGATCAGAGAAGACTAGAAAGGCAGAACTTGTGTCAAGAGTGTTAGCTTTTGTGAAATTTATTTTGTTTTGTATATAATTTAATTAATTAAATTTAATTTCATAAATGGTTTAGGAGGTGAAGGCTCCCCAAAAACATGAGGAGAAGGGAAGACAAAATTTTTTTGTCTTGGTTTTCTTGTCAGGCTACAAACTTCAGCTGGGAAATCATTGGTTTGGAGAGGAAGTAGCAGAGGAACTGGTGTCTCATGTTATTAGCCCAAATCCTGAGAAGGAGAAAGAAAAGAGGCAGCCCCAGAAGAAATCTGAGAAGATGTGGGATCCAGGTCAAAATCTCAGGATTGCTGCAATGTGACTTCTGTCTCTGGTCAGAGTCTGAGGAGATCAGAGGCCTCTCTTTTCTATTATTTTTTGTGAACTGGTTGAATCCAGGTCTTCTTGGCAGTTTTTTTTCTATGAACTGATGGAAAGGGCAGAAGGCCAGACACACCTATAGGGGAGGCAAGGAGGAGGAAAAGAGCCAATTCCCCCACTCTCTTGACCCCACAGTAGATCCCTGCTCTGCTGCTGCATGAGTACTCAAGCCTGAGCTCAGCTGAGTAAAGGGGTACCAAAGCCTTGGGGCTGGGCTTCCAGCAAAGGGATTCTTGCAGAGAAATTCTCCAGAGCTATTGCTGGGAAAACTGGCATCCAAAGAGGAGAGAGAAGTAAAAAGACCACCATTAAAAAAAATACCATAGTAAAAAGGAGAGGGGAAAAATGTACTTTAAAACACAGAATCAGTGTCTAAGTGCTCTCTATACTTAAGTAGCTGTCAGTGAAGTGAGGCAGAGCTAACTGCATAAGCCAGAATATAAACCTGTGAGGGATGATTGCAATTGATACATTCAAAAAGACATTTATTTTGAAAGGAAAGAAGGAAAAGAGAAAGGTAAAAGTTTAAATACAAGTCCTTGATTTTTTTTTTTTTAAGTTAAAATATCTAGTTTTATATGTTTGCTCTAAAGAAGAGATAAAACCCAGGGGTAAGAAGTAAGGCTGTTTGATCACTGAACAGTTCCTTAAGCACACAAAGTAAAATGCTCTTACCTAGTAATAAAATAATTCATAAAAGATACTGCAAAATGTACTGTCAAAGCAACAATTGTGCTAATTAGCTGGAATATCACCAGAAAGTCCTCTGGAAGGAGATGTTTTGGTTGGGACTGACAAAGATAGCTATTTGTAGCAGTCTTGGTGGTAAGATTTCTGTGGGGTTGGTTTGTTTGTTTGTTTGTTTATATGGTTTCTTATCCCTATAGGTGGAAAAGAAAGATGAATAACCAATGTCCGTCATATGGGTGTTGTTAGCTATGTAATGCACAGCTATTATCTGTTTGCATTTTGGTTTGATTTGGGTTTTTATTACCATATCTCAATATAGGAAAAACAAAAGTTAGGATTAATTAGTTTTCTCTTGAAGTCAGTTGCCATGGCTGAAGTTAAAAACATAAGAAAATAGGCACCTAGATAAAAAGAGAATGTAGGCACAGTTTAAAGTGGTCCCCCCCCGCCCCCCGCCCCGTATTAATTTGAATTAGAAATGTTAATATATTTAGACAAATATGTGTTTGTTAGGATCCCTACCCATAGGAAATTCTTTTTCCTATTTGAGTAGTTTGAATGTATCAACCCTGAGATAAGTGTGTAGAGTTCTATCTGCTCTGCCTGTGAGACAATTTTATCTAGATTATAATAAGACTGCTAATGCTGGACATCCCAAATCAGTCTGAAAGGAAGGCTTTGCCTGAATTCAGCTGAAAATCAGATCTATGTCTAAGTTAGCTATATGCAGAAACATGGTGGGTCACTTTGTGAGCTACCTAGTTCTCATGAATGAATTTGCTAGAGAGCTAAAGTAGCTTTACATGGTCTGTTTTTACTGCCAGGTTTGCATATATCTTATTTGTATGATCGGTGTGATCTTTGGCTTCAGAGTCTTCTCTTAGCTGCGGCTCTATTAAATGTTGTTCTGATACATTCCATGAGTTGGGGGAAAGCAGAGAGTGCAACTTATGTGAAATTTAAATGTATTTGAATTTCTACAAATCTCTGAACTTTGCTGTGTTCTTATGGATGGATCTATCTCTTCACTCTCCTGAACTGAATGAAGTTATATTCTCCTTCTATACAGATACACAATATAACACAGTGTATTCCATGAGCTTTGTGTACGCTACTGTAAATTTTATTCCCTTTTTTATTTTTTTGATAGCCATAGTTCATGTTCCATATCTATACTTTTGGTCCTCTTCCATGAGTAAGCTCTCACATGGGCAGGTGGAAGGTTTTTGTAAAAGACAAAAAGAGATAATTATGCCTGTGATCCTGTTGAAAGACCAGCGAGGCAAGCATATACTTGCACAGGTTATATAGACTTCTGTTATCAGAGGTGAATCTCAAAAAAAAAAAAAAAAAACCCATATTACAGTATTTGCATGTCATGATTTGTCTTTCTCCCAGTTTGTTATTCAAACTTGGTCTGTTTTTAAAGATAACATTTTTTTGGGGGGTGGTTTTGAAGTAGTCTTGATTTGATTTTTGTTCACAACAAATATCCAGGGCTGCAAACCTTTAACTTAGTATTTAAAGGCGAGATTATTCAAGGGCTGCTTGAGTAATCATTACTAGTCAGTCTTCAGACTTGCACCTTTTCTTCGAATTCTCGTCAGTACTTGAATAGAGTGACCGTGGACTTCATGCTCTAGACTTTGCAAATGCTTTTAGAATAAAAGCCTATAAGAGCAAAAGGAACTACTTCATTTATTTAGGGGTTTGCTTTTATCCTTTGCTTTCCATAGTTCCGTTCCCCTAATATATCTTTTTATTGAATCCTTTTGAAAAGCTCTGAAATATCAAAGGTAATCCTACATCTTGTATTTTGTCAAATGCAATTGATCACAGTGCTAATACTTTCATCTCTCTTTATGAACATCCTTGTAATGTTTTCCTTATACTGTTGTAGTTTTGTTTCAGAGGCATGATGGGTAAGATTTTAAATAGTTACTTGGAAACTTTTATCAGTTTGTAATCAGAGTAGAAATAAGACTGTATTTCATTGAGGAGGTTAACATGATCCCATAATTCTCATAATATGAATAGTAAGGTTGACTGACATTGCAGGTAAAATGAAATAATACACTTCTTTTTATTGGATAAATTTTGTTTTCAGTGTGACATTCAGACTTTTAGGTGCATCCCAAAGGGGAAGTTTCATATGCATGAAAAATTTTAAGGCTTTGCTGTTTATGGTATAGGGGTTTATTTTACATTTTCTCATTTTGGATGATTTTAGGAGCACTAAATTCCAGAATACAATTCTGCCCTTTAAGGAGAGTTTTGATTACCATAAGCACTCTGGTTAGTGGCCTAAGAATCATTACTTACTACTGGTTTATGATGCTTTTAGATCTACTTTTATTTGAGAGATTACTTTCAAGCTATTAAAATATCTGGAGATTTATTAAGATTTTTGGAGACAAATATTTTATTTGATTGAAAAATATATAATTTGCAAATGTTTTTGGCTTATTGCATCTAGAACAAAAAAAAGATGTAAGGATGTAATTCAGTCCTTTTCAGAATTATAGGCCTTGTAAGTCTCTGAGATAGAATAGAAATGTCTTTCTTCTATCTACAGTACTGCATATGCAAATTATGAGTAAAATTGTCCTCACATTTGTTTCAATAGAGAGTTTTGCCAAGAGCAGAAGGATAAGATATATCCATGACAAGAAATCTGTGTTGTATGTTCCTTGCTTAGTTTCTAAATTTGATTTTTACCTTTCCTTTCAGAGCAGAAAGAGTCTGAGCAGGTTCCTGTAGCAGGAAGCATCAGCATTACCAGACTCTACATCAGCTCTAGGCTCTTCATGTCTGGCTTTTAGGCAGGCGCAATACAAATGAATTTTAAATGCATCAGGGACAGACTTTGGTTAGGAATCTTTCTCTGAATAGGGCATGTGTCTCTGTAGATTGGAAAGACTCATCTTTCATGTAACCTTTTTCCATATCTGCTCCATTTAAGATATTGTAATTCAAGAAATATATATATAAAAATTGTATTATTTTGTGTTGTGCGTAACAGTTGATTCTGTGGAGTTACGTAGTCAAAAATGGTGTTTCAGGAAAATTTGTGACATTGACCATTGATATTTAACTAGGATCAATTAGAATGAAACTGTAATTATACAGTGGAGGGCAGCATATTCTTAAAGTTCACATTTTGTATAATATTATTTCTTTTACACTAAATGTGTTTCTGTTTGGTTGATTTTTGTTTTCTCTCTTTTTTTTTTTTTTTCCCTCTGTGTCTTGATAAATATTTTAAACTAAGTTATCAGTAGGGAGGGGAATATCATCAAAGAAAAAGATCTCAGAAAGCTTAGTGAACTAATTTGCCTGACATTATGTGGATGTTGTGGTTTGGAAATAGAGCTGTTGCTGTGAAACTACTACGCTATACATATATCCCTAGGGGCATACAAAGAGGAGAGTTTTTTCTATAAACTCTTAGAGGGATGCTCTCATTATTTTCCTGAAAATAATCAACAGGCTGTTGGTGGTGTTTCCCATAGAAGATTGGCTATTTTGGTAGTCAGTGAACCTGAACAGGGTGTCAACTGTTCAAAGTGCAGCCTGACTCCAAAGCAGCAGTTAAGAGATGTTACTTTTAGACCGGCAGGGAGGAAAATGCTTTGAATATGGAATCCAAAGGTGATAGCAGTCACTCCTACTAGTATTTCTTTATTTTTTCTTTTTCAGGAATCTTTTCTGTTAGTTCAAAGATTCTTGTCAAGAGTTAAATAAAGCTTCCTGAAATATCTGTATTTTTTAATATTCTCATGGTAAACAGTTTACTGTTAATAAGATACCAAAATCAATAAAGACCATAATACAAAACTATTTCTATATGTCACATAGACTCAAACATATAAAATTTTAAATTTTATTTTACTTTTAATATTGTATATAATTCTTTTTTGAAATATTCATTAGGGTAAAAACCATGAGCCAAATACAGAAAAATTGCTCACCCAAGTTATCGAGGAAGCCAATAGGAGGTCCAGGAATAGAATCTGACTTTTTAGCATCTTATTCTAGTAAACTAGTTCTAAAAAATAAATAATTCAATGTCACAGCGAGGAATTCTTTTTGAAAAAATCACTTTCTTCAGAAAAAAAAAATCTATTGTAATGAATTTGTCACTGAAGACTTTGACCATGCATATTGCTTTTCATTTAGAAAAATCTAAATTAAATGTTGCATTCTGAGCAGTTAATGTAAAAGAGCTTATTTAATTCTATTTCCTCTCTTTATGTGAGATGTATGTATGTATGCTCCTGATTGCTTGATCTTGGTTAAATTTAAAAAACAAGGGCATTAAAAATTTTGTTAAATTTAAGGTAGGGGAAAAAAAATGTAGTACCAAGATACACTTAAATCAAAGTGAATTTTTTCATATTAAGAAACTTCAGAAAACTGTAGTTTGTTACATACTGAAATTTTGTTACATACTGAAATTTTGTTTCATGTTCCAGAAAATAGAACCTTTTCTCTTTATTGGTAGAAAAAATAAATGATGGAAGGTAGTATTTGCATAACTCTAATTCTATTATGTCTATTATTTTAGAAAGTAAAAGGTTTTTGTGAAATGAATCAATATTTATACCCCCAGGAAGTTCCAAGAAATTTCTAGAGTGAGGTGAAAGTGTGTACTAAAAAAATGTGTTCTTCATGAAATAGGAGTCCCTTGAATTGTTTTGCACTGAAATATTTTCAACACAGATTATGCAAAATATTAGTTTTATCAGCAATTTTTCAGCTTTAATGTAGTACTTAGTTAAATACTTACTGATGTCAAGGACAGGGCTGCAATCAACAAACTCTAAGCAATGCTTTTTTATAGGAAGTGATGTTCCCAAATAACTAAGATGAGCAAATAGCTGGAACATTTATTGGTGCAAACCCAGAAGTTGATCAAAAGTTCTGTGACAGGTATTATTTCAATATGTATCTGCTTATTTCCTATCTTGGAGTAGTTAGCAAATAGTGAATACATCTTGGCTGCTGACACTTCATTTTTTTCTTAACTTGCATTGGATCATATCCAAAATCAATTGCTATCAGTGGCAGTTTTCTGACCTATGTTAAGGAAAGTTGGATCTGGGTCTTAATGATCTAAAAAAGTTTTATTATTATCCATAACACTGTCTGCCACACTGAAACACTAAACAGTTTCTGTGTTTTCTGTTTTTCTCTGTTTTATTTTGAGATGTGGCATATCTATTGACTAATGGGATGGAAATCACTAATAATAAATAGCAGTTTATAAGTAACATTCTTTGAAGATGTCAAAACAAGCAGCAACAAAAAAACGCAGAGGAAATTGATCTTTTTAATAATTACTCCTTAAATTCCTAACAGACCCATGACTTTCTATCTATAAAATAGATTTGGGCTACATCAGGAGGGAAAAAACAAAACAAAACCAAAAACCAAGAAAAGCCCTTCTCATTCCACTGTGGAAATGAACTATTCTGGGAACTGAAGTCTCAGTGCTATTGCTACACTTGTCTATATGGAAGACAAATGCAGGACTTGCAGCCCTGAGCCATTGTATTTTGAGGGTGTCTACTTCCAGAAAGACCAGTCAAAACTGGAGATCATTAATGTAAAAAGTGCCTGTAAAGAGCTCTTCAGCAGCTCAAGAATACATGCATGACATATGATGTGAATGATACAAACCACTTGTTTTTCCTTTGTAATTTAAATGTCAGTCTTCTATTGTCTGGCAGATTTCTTATATTAAACACTCTGCTACTTACTACAAGGATTAGATTTTCAATCATGAAGGCTTGCATCTTTGTCTAGTGGTGGTGGCTTATATGTTCAGGATTGCTTATATGTTTAGAATGAAATACTTTGAGTTTTTCTCTCTGTCTTCATGAGTAACACCCAGGCTTTAGATATGTGCCTGGCTGACAGCCCTGAAAAGCAGAGAGTTTTTTACATTTTATTCCAAGTTTATGTAACAAGGATAATGCATTCTCCATGATAGCTTCCTTTTTCCTAACTTGAAATCTTGATAGAACATCAGTAGGAGAAGTCTTCCTTCCAGATCTTAGTCACTTTGGCCATGTCTGTATCAAGAAGTGAAACACACCAGGGTCATTATGACATTGATGATGAAACACTGGCACAGGATTTCCAGGGAGGTGGTAGATGCTCCATCCCTGGAAACACTCAAGGTCAGTAGCACGGGGCTGTGAACATCCTGATCTAGTTGAAAATGTCCCTGCCCGTTGCAGGGGAGTTGGACTTGATGAACTTTAAAGGTCCCTTCCAACTCAAACTGTTCCATAATTCTGTGATTCTCTGGCACTGAGGCCAAAAAGCAGAGAACAGCAATGTAAGTAAACTCTCTTAACTTCCAAAATAAGATGGTTTTATATAAACTCCCTTCTGTTTTTTTCTGCCTTCTAACACATTCCCATGGGAATAACGTGCAAGAAAACACTGAGGCTGCAAGTGGACACTGTTCTAATTTGCAGTATGAGTGACTGAGTCCAGTGCCCAGGAAGAGTCACAGGCACTGGGTAATTTAATAGCACGGGCATATATCTTGTGGTGGTGGAAAGGTTAATTTCAAGTGCTTAATATTTAAATTATAGGATTCCATTTAACATGCAGGGTGGAAAACAGTGTCAGGACACTTCCCTGTCTGGATCATCAGTGGACTCCAGCTGCAGGTGTAACATGACAGAGTGCTCCTCTGTCTTCTCATCTAGAAGTAAAGATGCCAGATTGAAACTGAGATCAATGTTAATACTAGGAGGAGCATCAAGGCAGTTGATTCCACCAAAGATGAAGTCTAACACAATTAAAGCTATGCCTAATAAAGTAAATTCTTTCTCCTGAGGCCATTTACATGGGATATAGAAAATTATGCATGTTTTCATATGAAAGCTGAGCCATGGTACCTTTCCAGCTCAGAGATGCAAATGCATGTCTTGACAAATGAATGAGAGCTAGCTCTGAACTCACTGTGTGAGATTCTGTAAGTGATGTAGCTGCAGAACTACAGAGCTCAGTTTAGCGAGCTCCCCTCCTTGGCTGCCCTGTGAATTTCTCTTAAGAAAGTCAAAAAACCAAAAGAAAACCTTGATGCTATTTGATAGATTGAGTTTTGTAGCAAATACAGAATATAAGAATCAAATATTTTTGCATTATATATATATAGTCTTTGTAGGATACACACATTTTTTGTGTTTTCATTTCTGCAGAACTATTTGAAAGATAAAATAACTAAACAGCACAGTAAAACTGCAAGAGACTTGGCACAGACATCCTATTTTCTGTAAGAGATAATGCTTTTGCAGTATGCTGAATAACTAAATGTGTGTTCAAGCATCTTGTTCTTGTTTTTAGTAATGCTGCTGCTTCAAGACCTAAACCAGTCCTGTGTTTGAATGCTTTATGTTTGCCACAGTGCTATTAAAAAATGTTATGTTGTCATCTCTTGCTTCTGGAGAAAGTCACAAATCTGCATGATATAATTCAGGTATTGTCCTTAGGCCACAATTGGGCGAATCTTCATATTTACTCTTCTTCATCTAGTTCCTTGTGTTCTAACCCTGCTGTATTTTAGCCCTGCAAGAAGTGCCTGCTTTAAGATATCTCTGCTCTGTGAATATATGAATGACAAACTCTTTGCTTATATAGTATTAAGGATGGCAGTATTTTTAAATGTAGATTTCTGTGTGTCTTTTTGCAATTGACCTTGCAGTAATATTTTCAGTAATTGCTGTATCCCTTTGTTGGAACTCACTCTATTGGTAAAAAATGCTCTTGCCAGATCTCAGTCTTTATAGAACCAAAACCTGAGATCCTTCATTCTGTCAAAATCAACAATAAATGTGGCTTTACCAGTGCCGAGTGAAAGGGAGAAATCAAGTTCTTCTACCTGCTAGCCACACTTAACATAAAACATCCCAGGATCTTTTTATTCATCCTGGCTGCAAAGGGCATATTGTTAGTTCATGCTTCCTTTGGTGTCCACCAGGATCCCCAGGTTCTTTCTGGCAAAGCTGGTTGCTGTAAGCATACCTGGGGTTGTTCCTCCCCTGGCACAGAACCTGCACTTCCCTTGACTGAACTTTGCAGCATTCCTGTCTGCCCATTTCTCCAGCTGGCCCAGGTCCCTCTGGATGGCAGCCTGACCCTCTGATGTATCAAACACGCCTTCCAATTTTGTGTAATCTGCAAACTTGCTGACAGTAGCAGTTTAGTACAGAACATGAACGATGGTGTTGATCAGGATTGGAGCCCAAACTGATCTCTGGGGACACCACTAGTTACTGGCCTCCAGCTAGGTTTTGTGCCACTATTCATCACCCTTTGGTGATGGCTATCTGTCAAGTTTCTGATCCTTCTCACCATCTGCTCATCCAGCCTTCAGTTGAACAGCTTCTCTATGATGATCTTGTGTGGTCTTTTCTGAAGTCAAGGTACACAATATCCACTGTTCTCCTCTCATCTGTTAAGCCAATCATTTCAACATAGATGTCTATCAAGTTGATCAATCATGACTTCCCCTTTTTAAATCCTTGCTGTCTGTACCTGATGACCTGCTTGTCCTTCATGTGCCTGGGAATGGAACACTGGGAATTGGAAACCAAGTTATCAATATTAAAGGGTTTAAATGCAGAGGTGATATTACATATCTGTTACTTCACACATTGCACAGTGACAGATGGGGAGATTAGAGGTAGCTTTTAGTGGGAGGTGTTTTCTCTATTTTTAATTTACATCTAGTATGTGAATTAATTTATTTATTACAGTAAGAAGAAAAGTAAATTGCAACTGGAAATGGACATATGATTGAATTCCTTAAATTGAATTGAGGTGGGTTTGAATTGGGAGGTGAATTGCCACTAACATTGCAATCACTGTTGTGAGAATGAATTCATGTTGTTCCATATTCTGCTCTCATTATAACCTTTTTATTCCCACATAACCATACTGAATTGTTGGGGTGAACAATAGTAAAGCGTGTTAATGCCAATTCCATCTCTCTTTAATTCCACTGACTTCATTTGTCCAGTGTCTCATGCTTACAGTGAAGGGCATAGAAAGATAAAATAACATAGGTATGAGGTAAAAGTCTGACCTTACTTTAGTAAAGGGGAATTTAGCCATGGCTGTCTTTGTAGTTGAAATTGTTTCTGTTATTTCAGAGCAGTGCTGATATGAAGGGAAGAATCCTAAATGAAATCAAGTTGAAAACCATTTTGATTTTACATTATCCTTACTTAGGAATTAATAAATCAGACAAACTTTGCAATTATTTTAAAAATAAACTCTAAAATAACCCAAAACCCCAAACTTAGTTTATTTTGATTTCAGTTTCTTAAACTGTTTATAATTGGAATTAAAATACAGTAAGGAGCAAAGCATCAATATCTATAACTAATGAATATTATTCAGTTGGGACTATTTAAGATTCAGGTACACTTTTAATTTGTAAACTAAAAATCTCTAGGGTGACAACATTTACTTTATAAAATAACATAAAAAACACATTAAGTTGGTTTTAGAAAAGGTAACAGCTGACATAATGACAAACCAGGCATTTATATTCTCAAGCTGCTTTTTCACATAGCTGGCATGGATAATTTGCTCAGAAAATAAGATATTGACAAGATACTTTTAAAACAGCTCTTCCCCTGTATTTGCTAGCTGGCCTTGTCCATCTTTCTCCACTCTTGAGTAATGATGAAATATGCCATGTTCCTCAGATTTTTCATACAGAGGCTCTGCATTATTTCTTTGAGTGTTTCTTTAAATATTCAGCAGGAGTTACTTGCCTTTCAATAAAAACCAAAAAAGCCTATCAGAATTGTGATATTTCTTTCCCCATTTATATATCATCTATTGGCAACAGTAAATAATGAAGTTATACACCAGATTTCTTTCTTCTAACTCTATGAAATTAAAGTCCATAGTTTACCTAGAAGTGTCTGCAGTTCAAATTACCATTCTAGGTTTTAAATCAATTTGTAGATGCTCATAAACTCTGTGTAACAAATAATTTTCATTTAGATGGCTATTCAATAGTTATCTGACAGCCTAAAGGTTAAATGTATTAAATGATAATTTCTAGAAGCTGCACTGTATACTGAGTTGACAAAAAGGTGTTTACAGTGTTCATTTACCTCAGCCTGTGATGTTTCCCTTTTGAGTCTGCAGTCCTCCTGTGCAGCCACCCAGGGGTGGAAGAGGGGAGGAGGGGAAGCAAGTGGGGGATGTGGGGAGTCTTGGGGGAAGGGCAGCACTAAACAGACAATACAATTCCTAAATCATGACAGTAATGTTACATATCTCAGTGAGAGGAAATTTATGCAGTTTTATTCCACATCTTCTATTCTTTGTTCCAGCCTGAATCACAGATGAGAAATGTTTACATAATATTTACAAAATTATAAATATCTGGATAAGACTACTTTGATAAAAAACAAAGAAAAGTTGTAAAAACTTGACAGGGAAAGACAAAGCACTTAGCAAAATATGTCTTTTCGGAAAAATAAGGGTTTTTTTTTCTCTTTCCATGTAATCTAAAGTAAGCTTGTGGCAAGGAGTGGTGGGATTCTACTCAGCTAATTGGGTAAAATTTTGGTATCTGATCTTAACAAATTGTCTATGAATTTTTCATAATTGAAAGAATAAGACTTATATGCCAAACAAGAATGATAAATCTCATTTTGAAAAAGATGTCTGTGTTCTTACTGATATTCTATTCTAAAAATAGACTATCAGGTAACCTAAAGTAGAGTGCAAACTCAAATAACACATGAAAGCCTAGAGTTGTGATGATATTGCAAGGCATACAGGTGTGTTGCAGTATTCTTTAAAATGTGACTTTTACTTGTGAAAATGTTGAAATTCTGAAAACTTTACTTTTAGTTGGGGTGTTGTATACCACCCTTTCTTCTTACCAATAATTCCATCTAGATGGAATATTCTTATCAGTAATTCCATCCACATGTGTGTCATGGTTTAACCTCAGCCAGCTCACTTCCCTACCACATGACTGGGGAGGAAATTGGAAGGATAAAAGGTAGAGAACTCATGGGTTGAGATAAAAATAGTTTAACAGGGAAAGCAAAAGCCATGCACACAAGCAAAGCAAAACACGGAATTCATTCACTGCTTCCCATGGACAGGCAGATGTTCAGCCATCTCCAGGAGAGAAGGGCCCTATCAAGCAGAACAGTTACTTAGGAAGGCAAATGCCATCACTCCAAATCTCCACTCCTTCCTCCTTCTTCCCCTCGCTTTACACACAGAGCATGTTGTCATATGGTCTAGAATATCCTTTCAGACAGTTTGGGTCACCTGTCCTGGCTTTGTCTTCCCCCAGCCTTCCAAGCAGCCCCAGCTTCCTCACCAGCAGGGCAGTAAGAAAAGCAGAAAAGGCCTTGACTCTGTGTGAGCCCTGCTCGCCAATAAGAAAAACATCTATTATCAGCCCTGTGTTCAGCACAAATCCAAAACACAGGCCCATACCAGGCACCGTGAAGAAAATGAACTACAACTACAGACGAAACCAGAACAATGTGTATATCACATATTTTAGCAATACATTATTAAGATATTTCTCAAATTAAGAAATTTGAGAAATTTCTTGAAAATGTGAGGGTGTGTATATATTAGCAATGCCTTTTAGCTTGTCTCTTATTTGCACAAATAAGAACAGTCTCTTGCAGAAATGTATGCAAGGTCTGGCCCACAATCAATTGGGTCACAAATTTCATGTAAATTATCTCATTTAGTTCACTGGAACCACTTTCTTTGAGAATGCAGTGGAAAAAAAGTTGAAGTGTGGAGTAGATTTCTTTAATGAAATGTAAGGGATATGTCGTCTGTTATTCCTTTGGTTTCTCAAACTTACTGTTTGCGAGGCATGATATTGTAAAGAACATATTTGGGCAGCTCGCCTGCAGTTATTCCCTGTGCCCTGCTATGCTGCTACTGGTATTTCAGCTAATTAGGACTAACTCAGATATGTCTGTGTGAGTTTCAACTATTCCCAGTCTGCTTGCTGTTGAGAATAAAATCATTCATATTTTCTGGAACATGAATATTTGTGTCTGATGTTTTACAAAATGTGATACTCCTGAGCTTTGTGCTTTGGGACCTGCATGAAAAGATTGTTAATGTATATAATACCAAGTGGAAGTGAAGTGACTGGAAATATGCCTATTAGTACTGAGAATGAGGCATAGAAAGAGACAGCATTGTGCTACAAATTAAAGGGTGCAGACGTCATCACCGTTGCCATAGCTTTCCTCTGTGCTTCAAAAAACAGTTTGGAAAAAAGATGCATGCAGAAAGGAAGATGATTTTCTATGTGAGCAAGTGTAAAGCATGAAGAATTGAGGTGAAGGTGGACATAAATAATGGGAAAGCCCTAATAACTTTAAAAGCAGGCAGCTACTTAGGCCACTTCCACAAGTATTGTAACTATTATGAGAGTGATCAAAATATTGAAACAAAAAAAAAACAAAGTTGGAATAACAATGTAAACTTACTTTTAGAAATTCTTAGTTGCAGTCAACATTGCCAATGAATTTCTGTTGTGGTAAATCCATAATTATACACAGGATGTTTTCCCGGCCCATCCTACTAATTATTTCATTATTCCTTTGTTCCAT
Organism: Vidua macroura; assembly: GCF_024509145.1. NCBI lineage: Eukaryota > Metazoa > Chordata > Aves > Passeriformes > Viduidae > Vidua > Vidua macroura. Next base: position 77,082,071 of record NC_071571.1, read on the forward strand.
GCTTTGGAAAAATTATTCAGGGCTTTGGACAAGTGTTATGAGTGGATTTATCTTTAATCTCATATGTATATTTTCCTGAATTAGAAAATAAATTATCCAAAGTACAGATGTTTTCTTTTATTTTATTTTCAAGTGTTGGTTGTGAATGCTAGACTTTTCATGTCTTATTTATGCAGAACTTTCTTTCTAAAAATTAGTGTTTTCAGAATTAATTGTCAATGATACAGTACTATAAATTCCTCCACCATAACACATTCCTTGTGCAAGTTCTTACTTAGAGATTGTTCCGAGACACGTATTTTACCACTGTTTACAGCACAGTGGAGTTCTTTTTTATGAGTGTATGCCTGTATTTAATTCTAAATTAAAGAATTTTCATCCTGGTATCATGTTCATGGAGATCAGGATAATTTATTATTAATACAGTATTTTCTTCATCAGATTAATATTTTATTCTTAATATAATCATAAATAAATAATTTGTGCCTTTTATCATTAATGACATAGGACAAATATGCTTTTGGTTGATTGCAAATGTGCTGCTGTGCAAATGTCAATGAGATAGACTTTATTTTATGCCATTTTCTATAGTTTTAATTAAGCAATAAAAGAAGACATCCAAAATAATTACATACAGTTTCCTGTTTGAAGAATATGAAATTAAAGCCTATGCAAACAAAAACACTGCTAAAGAAAGAAAACTGACACTTTCCTGCTTAGCCTAGAATAACCTTAGGTACTTTAAAATATTAGAATTGGCAACATTCAGAATGTATTAACAAATTTTAATTAAAATGAGCTGATATGTAAAGCTAGCCCACTTGCAGTTTCTAACATCTAAGAACCAGTATTTGCCTTTCCTTGATAACCACCCATTTAACTTATAGCATTGAACTACACAGCACTGCCTAGTTTCTGACAAAAATTTAGGCTAAGTAAATAAATAAAACTAATTTTTAAAGGAACTTGGTTCCTAAAACAGTAATTAGGTTTCTATCAACAGCACTTTTGAGATCCATCTTTGCTCAAGAGCATACAAATATAATTATGGAGACATGTAAATAAAATCCACCACCTTTTAATGCTGAAATATACTGAAGAAAGGGCACAAAATGAAGCTACAGCAGTCTCTATGTAACCCAGAAGCATCTGGGAAGAAACTCAGGATGCCTGGTCTGAATCCTTGACATTTTTATGTCCATTGCCTGAACAAAACTTGTCTTCTCCATGCTGGGTGAATCGCAGCTGACCCAGGCACTTTGTTTTCTTTGCCACTTTTCTTATTTGCTAAAAGTCTTTTCTGCACAGCAGTCTGAATTTTGGTGAGAATGATCTGTGGCCTTACTCCAATAGGCTGACCTCAGCAAAGCAAACCTAACTAAACCTCACAGAAAAAATGCAGCATTTGTTTGTCACGATATGCTCATGTCATCACTAAGCATCCTTCTCAATAATCCTCTACCTATCTACATGATGTGTTATGAAAGTTTTGTGATCATTACTTTTTTGTAATAAGATAAACCCCATTCTATCACAGGAGCTAACCAAACATTTAATCACTGGGTGAAATCACAAATTTAATAGCTTCATCCTGATTACAATGTGCTGTAGGAGCTCTTCCCAATCAATTTGTTTCTTACTGCTACAGAATTTTGAGGTCACAAGTAGTAAGTGGCTTGCTGTTGTCAGTGATTGGATTGGTAATCATGTATTGTCTGCAAATCTTGCAAATGATGAAACCATAAAATTGTGTTATTAGTATCAAAATAGTGCTAATAGAGGCTTTTTTCCACCTTGTCATTTCCAGGAAATCTTTTCCTGAATATGCATCTTAAATAACGTTTAAAGGGAGAATTAATTTTAAGAGGATATAGAACTCAGAGAGAAAGCAAATAACTTTACTTTCAAATTTTCAGAGAAGCAAAATATATTTTTTATTATTCTTTTTTGAAAAAACAGTTTTGGCTCAAGTTCTTAGAGCTTGGGAAACAGATCATTTTCCAAGACACAGTATAGATGTATCCATTCTGTATCTTAGAAATTATTTGCTTCCCAAGCTCTAAGAACCTGAAAAAGTGTAGTTATTCTGTAGGTAATTAAATTTCATTTTAAGGACATCTCCAGAAAAGGGGTTAGCTAATGAGAGAAATGCACAGGTTACAGGAGTAAGAGTTCCCTTCTTAGTGCTGAATAGTACAGCACATATGCAGTGTTTGAAATTGTCAGGGGCCTTTTTACATCCCCCCTCGCTCCTCTTCATTCTCATTGGGGCTTTCTGTACTCTTGCATTGTTTATCCACTATTCAGTGAGCTACAGTATTATACAAAATGTCAATATCGACATAAAGTGCAACTGAAACAATCATTTAGCATATCAATGGAGCAGAAAGCAAAGCTTCTCAGAGATGGGCAAAAGTGACCTCATTTTGACCTGATTGCATATCTTCTAAATCTTGCACAGCTTTCTGTGTTTTTGTGGGGTTTTTTTTGTTTGTTTGTTTGTTTGTTTTTGTTTTTTTTTTACTTTGTTCCCAGTCTGCGTGGAGCATAAAGTACATTGGATATTTGTATAATCATTTGATTTTGAGATTTTGATTTGGATAGGTATGTGTACTGTACTTGCTAGATTCTAACACAATTCAAAAGAAGTCCCCATGTTTGTAACAGCTGTGACACAAAGAATAGTTTTTGCTCTTAGATAATTCACTTCCTGGATTTAGCTTGGATACCTCACATCGCCAGTCGCTGTCCTAAATTCCAGACAATGATATATCTCTTACAGCCTTAAGGAAAAAGTCTCCCTGACAGCAGTATCATACAATAGTATTATCCCTATGTTCTCCTGTAGTCCTAATGTCGAAATGCCTGTTTTTCTGGAATCATTTGGGATTGTAAACCAAGCAAAACCAAATTAAAACAAAGTGGAAAAAATTGTAATTAAACAGAGGTTATTTGGAAAGCAGAAAGCCAAGGTTCAAGAGGGAACTTTATTTGTTTATTTTGTTCACTTACACTTAAATATTTGAGCTAGATTTAGTCTTACAGAGAGCATATTTTCTATTAGACTTCTTAGATGCAAAATGAACCATGCATAGAAATCCTAATGTCACTAGCATTGGGCAGTCTTTGCATTTCGTTGATCCAATTTTGAGTACAGATAGCCTCACATCAAATGAGATACCAAATTAATTAGAATTTTCTAGTTTCTTGACCCTAGTTTTGTGCTCATGATTACTTTTAAGATTATTGCCAGTATCTAAGAACAGACTGTTCTTGTTTTTTTTAAAAAAATGATTATTTTCAGGGTTTTTTTGCAATTTTTTTCATTTTTATTTGTGAATCCCTTGGCAAACTGAGTGGCTGTACAATATACAGTCGGACTAGCACTGCCGGCCATCCGGTAGTATGTTGAATTCTTCACGGAATCTCATGATTGTTTGCTGAACATTCACCATAATTATCCTGTCTGCTTCCATTTCATTCTAGTTATATGAATCTTTTCTCTTAGTCCTCTACCCTTTTTCTGCTCTCCATGGCCTCAGGCAGGTCACTCACCCTCTCTGCTAATGCTTCCCCATCTGTAAAATGGGAGTAATGTGAGTTGTTGGAAAGATTAATTAGTGAATTAATATTTGTAAAGCACTTGAAAGATGAGAAGCACTAGATAAAGGCTAAGTAGTGTAATTATTATTCTCAGAAGTGCCTTCATGAATAGGGAAGAAAAAAAGGCACAAGGTTTCAGCAAGTGATTAATATCAGTATAGATGGTTCTGGAGATAGATGAACACAAGCTGGTTGGCTTTGCTAGTAAAGAGACAAATTAACATGAATGAATATGTAGGATTTGTGTTTTTTACCCATTGTTTTTAACAGACAATATTAATATTGGACATTTTCACATCAATCACAAATTACAGCCTGAAAGCGTGAGAGAAAATGTGACTGTATATTTATGAAGTGAGGCCCTGCATCTTTCAGCTTCCAGATTCTTCTATTCCCATTCCATATATGCAAGTGTCTTTTAAACATGCTACTTATTACAGATGCAAATGGAACTGTGAGAGAGTAACTGAGAATAAATATTTTAAGGTAATATGGTACAGTCTCAACTTTGTAGTGCGATTATGAGATCATCTTCTCTACCCCCCACCAAAAGACAAGTAATTTCCTAGTGCCATAATTAAGCCATCTTTCATTCCTCCATATTCATAAAAAAGGAAAAGAGAGGCTAATGGCTCAAAATGAGTATGATCACATAATGATACTTCCTGTCCAGAAAACATATAATTATTAACCTGAACAATTTTTTTCAAATGTGTCATATGATTAATCTGTCATATGTGGCTAGAGAATTCTCTTCTGTTTAATCAGTGGAGGCCAAATTTTATTGCTTAGCCACTGTCTCAAACCATGCCATCTTCAAAAGAGGTAACAGGTGTCTGTGCTTTGTGGAAGCATGTTCTCTTCCAAAAGGTTTCCAGAGTAAGATTGTGTTAAAGAAACCGTTCGAGCATGCTCTGTACTGGTTTTTGGCAGCAAACTGCAGTGATGCCACTGCTGATTTCCCTCTGCAGGATACAATGCCCAAGTTTATGATAGGCCATGGATTCTGCTTTCCTGAGTGAAGAGGCAGCAGCTGAGACATGGCTTTTGCTTGGGCTGCCTGAGCTAAGGAGTCTGGAATTTTAGCTCCAATCTCCTTCTGCCACCTTCAGTTTCCTGCTGGATAGAACTGAGTGTCACATTTCATATTGTGATCTGATTCTCTGCCTTCTGAGCTTTTAAAATGAAAGCATTATTAGATCCAACTGGAAATTATGACTACAGGATGGAAAAAATATGAACACATCTTTGCATATTATTTCCTTTTCATTCTCTTTCCAGCTGATCATTTAAGATAAACCTTTGGAAACCTTATAATCACAAAGGCTTGTGAGACTTTTGAAGTGCAGGATATAGTCAAAAACAGACAAATGAGAAATAACATGCAGGTCTGAAAAAAGAAGCAATATTTTTTTCTGAATTTTTACTATAGGTAAGCAAACTCATGGCAGAGTAATATGTAGCATGTAATATGTATCATATGCCTGTAATAGGAGCTCTTAGAGGGAGTAATGATGTGAGTGGTAATAACAAGAAGGAAACTCAACAGGGTTAGGCCCTGCTAATCAGTGTCAGTGTCTTTGTACTAGATTGAAATCTTCATGTTACTTGGTATCTAAAAATAAGATTTATATACAGTACATGCTTTAGCTTCTTTATGTCATGGAAGGCACTTAACTCATTGCACAATTGGATGCAGTGCAATGCTTCTGGGAGTAATAATCTTGCCATTAGGCACTAAATAGGCACTAAATAACTTATATTCCTGATAACCTCTGAAGAAGCTGGTATGAGGGACTGCCTTACCCTCCTGTTCACCTGTCACCTTGATGTGGTGTAGCTTGAGTATTTCCACAGCAAATCTAGCCAGCATAGTCCCACATGAAGGGAGAGTGCTGACCCCAAATAAGGGCTTCCCTTATTGGTTACTATTCCCATTAGGCTTCTCTTTCAGGGCTTGGCATGATACTGCTGCAAGTACCCATTATTTTATAGTCCAGCCTTCTTCTCTGTTACAGGGAAGTTGTCCTTCACAGTCAATGGGCTGGTGTCTGTTATCTGAGGGAAAACTTGTTTCAGACTATGAAGAATGAGACTGTATGAAGAATTAAAATGTTTCCAGTCATGCTCCTTTACAGAATTTCCAGCTCATCCTGAATAGTAGTTGAGGGAATGAAAAATAAAAGCAATTTTGGTAGCATTTGATTCCTTTTCCTACATAAGATATTTTTTATGTGTATATGGAAAAATGTGGCTATTATTCTCCCTGTTATTTCCCTCTATACCTATCCATTCTAACACTGCCAAGAAAAGGCAGTATACTTCTCCTTATTAGACTGGCAAAATAGACAGCAAGAAAACAAGGAAGGAGGAATATTAAAAGAGATTGGAAATGTTAAAATAAAAAAAAAATATTAAAGATGATTCTGGAATGGAAAAACTGCAAAAGAGATGAGCAATATCATATAAGAAAACAGTCAAGGGTGGTATAAAAATAAAAACAAACCAGAGCAATCAAAAAAGCAACAAATACAAGTTCCCAGTAGTTAGAAGACTCAAATCTAGTAAGACAGATGCAAGTGAGGATTGCTGTAAAGTTAATTAGTGTTTATACTTGTTACTATATTTTTCTGAGCTTTTCCAGAAACCAGTAGCATCTGAAAAATCTCAGGCAGAGATACTGTCACATCCTAAGATCTGATTTTCTCTATTATTATAAAAGCCCTGTGGTTACCCTGAAAAATGGACAGATATGATGCTTTATGACACTGAAAATGTGGCCCTTAAAGTGTGCTAGATTTATAGATTTATAGATTTATAGTATTAGTCTCAGTAAGTAGCAGATAGGCTTCAGCTATAAAAATGCCAGGGAGAATCCCAAGACTAAATTGCTGTTTCAGTTTTGTCCCCTTCAAGGGGACAAGCAACCCCTCCTTATTCATAGAGACAGGAACAAGGAAGTAAATGGATGAGTGTAAGATATTTATGCGGTTACAAGCAGTACATTGCATCCCTGCACATGACTTTCTGCGCCATCCTCTCCCCCCTGTCCCTGCATGCTAAAGCAAGTTGATGACAGAAGGGAGTGAGCAGAGAGATTTTACTGGGAAGTTGTAAATTGCTGCTGAGACAGATCATACCACAAATCACACTGTTCCCTTCACCTGAACAAGAAGGATGTGAGGGAGGAATTGTACTTTAGAAAGGATGTCCCTGAGTCATTCTGTTTCCCACACTGCTCCTGTGATGCAAATTACAGGGTGCTCCTATTTTTGCTGTTTTGTCTAAAGTAGCTTTATAGCCCCCAGCAAAAAGAAGACCCAGACCAGAAACTGCAAACTTTGCTGCAAAACCATGCTCTTGGTTACAGTTGTTTAATTTCTTTTCCAGCTGAGCTGTATAGGTGTATTGCTGACAGAAATTTTTAGCAGAAGTTAACTAACTTTAAATATAAAGTTTCCTTGGTCTTGTAGGGTACATTCTAGAAGTCCCAAGGATCTCAATTCATACAGAAAAACACACCAAACAGACTGAACAGAATTTTGATTCCATTATTTCACAAAAGTGCCTTTATAGTATGCAAGCACATATCACTTTTGAATAACTGTTCATTCTGTTTCCTTCTTTGTAATTATGGACAACAATAATTTACTTGGTGTTTGAACATGAATGGTGTTCCTCTGTGATACAAAGTTTATTTCTCTCAGATGGCAGTTAAACTCCAAAAGACTGGTGGCCTGTTTCCATTTTACATCTTCTTTCTACCTTCACTTTCATTTTGTCTTTACTAGACATGAATATATCCTTAAAAATATTATCCCTCTATATTTCCTTTCACTCACAGGACTATGTACCCTCTTTACCCATAAGTTCCTTACTATTACAAAGCATAATGTTCATAAATTCTTCCCAGAACTCAATTGCAGAGTATTTAACCACCACCTACTTTTCCCCTGTCATTATGATTTTGGGGACATTCCACTGTGGTATTAGGATGCTCCAAAACTTTCATTTGTTTAGGCATTTTGTGGGCCTTTATTTAAATCTAGGGTTACCCATGCCTCCTGAATGTCTCAAACATTGTGAGAATGTCTCCAAGGAAACAGAGATCACCAACATTATATTGTCTCAGCCTACAAGGCTGGCTTAATAAAAGCAAACAATGAAATTCAAACTGCACTTTACATAGCATTATCAGAAGTGTCTTAAAGCAATATTCTGTGCTACTTTCTTTATATTTCGAAGTCTGGCCTAAGTAAAAAGAGTGGTACTGATTATTATTGCTAAACTGGGAGTGGGAACAGTGATCAGATGACATAAAACAGTTTGGATTTGTCCGAGCCCTTGAGGTACCACAAGGGGAAGTCAGCAGTTTTCCACCAAGAATGACAATGACTCAGCTGTCTCCTTCCATCCAGATCACAGCTATGCCTTAACATCAAGAACCTGTTGAATAAGATGCTGAATTAAAGCAGTGAATGCTCAAGATTAAACTTTTTGTTGCATTTTCCTGTGTTGTCCATACTCACTGTGGCCAAAAAGTTTGGAAAGAAATTATCCATATCAAAAAGTAAAATATCAGATGATGCTATAGGAAGGTTGATCTTTGAAACCTGCTGTAGAATTCATTGATGACCAATTGTATTGCTTTTACATGAGATCTCATTAATTTATAAATCTGCTGTATAATTCCACTTAAATCAATGTAGCTATGCTGATACAGGCCAGATGAGAGTTTGGAGTTGCCTTTGCTCAGCTGGTACTTTTGAAATTAATGAGGATGAGAGTAAAAATTTGAGAGCTACAGTGCATGGCAGTTAAGTATTACTAAGAGTTAACTAGTCTTATTGTCAAGGGAGGCCATGGGGAAAAACTGGTTGCCAAAATATGAAAAATATGGTTGTGAAAGTTTGAATGACTCAAATGCTTTTCTGTAGAGCATTTTTAATGTCTTAAAGTGGTTTATTATTCATGTTTTTCTCTGAAGAGATGAAGGATAAATATCGTTTTACTTAATCTTTTCTATGTATTCTGCTGGGTTTGCTGCTATCCTAAAGTACTCGCACACCTTATTTCCAGTTTCTGTGTTTACAGCCAAAATGAAGCAGATAATATCTCTTTTTTATTATTTGCTTATTAGAAAAGAAAAAATTGTTTAGAAAATTGCACTAATTGACTCTTAGTGCATCCTGTATAGCATTTTTCTTTTTTCATACAAAAGGATCTTTTTAAATGTAGGAGAATAATTCTATGTGTTGAAGCTATGGACATAGACACGATTTGCTTCTACTCCTTTCTGTTCCTGAGAACCAGCAGTGCTGATAAGACTGACTCTCTGTGGGATTTGGGCCGGCAGGAAAGTTGTGGCTGTATTAGCACTTTTCTTACTGTTCCTCTATGGCCTTTTATTCTGTATTGAATTTGCATTGATGCATGATAAGGTATTGAGCTGAAGTCTCTTGTGTCTGTGAACCAAAGGTCTTTACAAGACTATTAAGAAACTAACACTAGTACAGCTTTCTGTATTTATTTTGGCATTCAGTGTATTCAAATGACCAAGTTTGGAAATACAACTTTTTAAAATATGCTACTCATCTTTAAAAAAAATCTTTTAGTGAAGCACAAATATCTGATGGCCTTTGACAGTAAAAATGCTATGGTTGATTCAATGATACTGTAAAGGTCTTTTAAATTTTGCTGCTAAATCATTAGTTGGACAGGGATTCTTTTCCCCATGACTAGTATCCTGTCTTGCCCATGAGAAAATGTTTTGGCTTTGCATTGAGGAACAATACTGAACAAAGAAATTATTATTATGCAACCATTTTAGATTCTGTTATGATTTCAAAATACTCTCACATGTACATATTAATTCTGTCCTATATTCATGGCTTAGGGCAGTGAATTCAAAAGATTAATTAGAGATTACATAGAATTTTATTTTACTTTTTTACTGCTTTAATATACTGCCCCCTTCCTGTAAGAATGATATGCTGAGAAGGGTGCCTATTTTTTTTATCTCTATAAGTAACTGTATAATTTCCTATTGAAAGCATATTACTTTTCTGATCTCCTTGTTCAGAAAAACCTCTGTCCCTTTATTGAGATGACTCATAGGAGGTGAATTCAAAATTTTAAGTTATATTTAGGATTGAGAATAGGACCCAAGGCGCCAGACTTTGCTTCTGATACTTAGACTGTAGCAAGATTCATGAGTGAGTCAAATTATTGTTTTCTTTTGTTAACACCAAATTTAAAATTCCAGTGTCTTACCTAATAGTCTAAGACAACACTAAGTCCCAGTTGTTTCTGCACAAACTGAAATCATGTTGTCACTTCAAGTTTTTTTCCTTCATGCTTCAGTCGCTTTTCTAGATCTTCTGTTATTTTTTTCCCCAGACCTTTACTTGTGGTGAGAAACAATTAAAATAATTCAGTTTTGTACAATGAATTTCTGATGAATGTTGACCATTAAACTTTAAAAATACAATCAGAGCATTGAATGTAAATGATTACCATTTAAATTATTAGAGCGTTTCTTTTTTAGTATAAAACTATTGAAACATATTTGAAAAATAATAAATGGAAAAGAATTCCTGCTATGGAGATCTCATAGGTTGGAACAGCAGTTTAAAGGAAGTGTTGAAATTTCTAGGGCTGGTGAGAGCTAAGATTCAATTAAACAAAGCAGCATGAAACCTGAAATTAGAAGCTTACAAGAGTGGCAAGTAAATTGTCTTAATAAGATCTTTTTCATATTTAATTTCTTTAATTGTGTTTGAAATCATTAATAATACAACATGTGTCTGTGGATTACATGTTTCATGAGGGATGCCATGTCAGAACAGATAAGATTGTAAGCATTGGGATAACTTCCACCCTTTCACTGGTGCAAATGTATAGGTAAAGAGAACAGCCTCTTTTTCAGTGGGGGTTGTAACAGTAAATCACTTTAGTCCTGACACATAAATCCCTTCACTCAAGAATGTGTTTATGTTTCATATTAATGTGTGTAAAAGCTTTCTTATTTGATTAATTAGTAGATTAATTATTACTTTGTTACCATTAGTCCCAGGGTAAGCATGAATCCCTGGGTTATAGACATTCAATAAATTGCAAAAAAAAAAACCGGTAACCTACATTCTAAAAAGTTTGCTGTATGAATATAAAATATTGCCAATCTTATTATCCAGATTTTGCACATTGAGGCACTTTTCAAAGGAGAGTGGCACTTCCAGAGGAGGAGACTGAAAATTATATTGCTAACACTGCTAGGGTAGAAAAGTTGTTATGTTCCTACTGATTGTCTAGTGGAAATATGGGGCACTTACACTTATTTCCTGTGTCTCAGGCATTAAAGCCAGGGTGAAAAATCTTTTTTTTTCTGTCTTGCTAAATAAATTGGAGATTCAAACTTCCATGGTTACTTCTGAGTGATCTAAATCACATGATACTCTTTTCTCTGTAATAACGAGCTTTCTGATGTGAATGCCTTCAGAAAGTAAACATATAATCCATTTTCTCTGCCACTTAACAACTTTTAAATTGCTTTCATTACTGCTTTTCTTACTAAAATGCAATTACACCAATTTACTTGTAAAATGTATGAGTAAATAAATTTGATTAAGAATTTCAGTGTATCTTTATGATTAACTTTGTTTCAGCATTCATAGAGCAACTTATGGTAACTACGTATGAACTAGCATTGCTATTATAGGTTGCAAATCTTCATCATTAGTTACTATAAAAATATCAATTTTCCATTTGTATTGGTGCTTCAGATCACCAATACTAAATATACTATTCTGTGAACAAAGTTATTCTTAGTTACAAGCTGGTATTTTCATAGATAAATCTGAATGGAAAATGGAGTCAATTGCCTTGTGCCATAATTATCATCCAAGAACAAGAAAATAGCAGATGAGAGCAGTCATAAAAGTTGACACACTTTGACTTGACTCATTTGACCATGCAAGCCTGAATACTTGGTACACTGAAGTCTAGTTTCCATAATACTCTTGAACCAAAAACAAGTAATGAATACACCTCATTCTTCTTTCACTCCGCTTTTTTTTTAATCCTGATCTAAATTTAAACTGTCATCTTTAATAGATTTATTTGTATCAGTGCAAATGAAAGGCAAATTAGATTCTTTAAATTCATTCCTTGTTGGTTTTCCCCCTCTGCTGTAAGAGAGGGAAGAACTTGCATTACTGTATTGTTGTGCTTTTCTCATGATTTATCTCCATGTTGAAAAGTCCTTTCCGTACTAATTTGAAATTCTTTCTCCACATTTTATTTAAATTGCCACACACGCTTGTTAAATAATTCTAGTCTGTTTGGGTTTTGTTGTTCTTTTCTTTTTCTTTCCACGGTCACTGATTGCCATCTGGGGGCTAACATGAGCCCACCATACTAATTTCACTTATTCTACCCATTAAGTGCTATTGTCTCCAGGGTCAGAGACAAATGTATGGATCCACTTTATCTCTCAGCCTACAGAACATGTCATACAGTGAGCCTTGTATTACGAAATGGCTACATCAGCCTCTAATTACTCAGCTCTACCCTGCGTTGAATGCTGGTGTACCTTGAGAAAGAGCAGGCAAAAGCACAGTTGTTTAAGTCCTCAGATGGTTAACATTGTGCATAACCTCCTCACAAATTACAGCCTCAGCTGCAGCACATCCATTAGTCTGGAAGAATGAAGATTCCCAAGTGGCCCTGGTGCCTTTCCCAATTCCCTTGCGACCCACCAATCCTCTCAGCGCTTTCTCTGCATGTAGGGAGTGTTCAGAGCTAATCAGGTCAATGATCATCTCACAGCTCAGGGGACATGACAGGAGCCTATCACAGCAGTTACAGGATCTTCCAGACCTGAGCACGCTTGCTGAGAATCTCCGGTTAAGAAACATTGCTTTGGTGCCTCTTCTCTCACTCCCTACGAGCCTCTGAGGATTTCAGCCGATCTCTCTCTCTCTCTCTCCTCTAGACACTGAGGAGTTCACTGAAAAAAAGGCACAGCAGCATGCGGCTACCCGGAGGGTCTTGATTGAAACTTAGATTCTCCTCGATCGCTGTTGATTGGACTGATGCTCCAGCATTACCAGAGAAAAGATTTAAATTAAGGTAAGTGCTGCTTTATCTGGCTGCCTGCATCGTGCCGAATTTCTGCATGGAAAGTTCGAACTGAGTGAAGTGCCAGCCTGCACTGCAGCAAGGGAGCCCGCGCCGCGTGGCAGGAGCGGGCTGGGGGCAGGACCCAGTGTCCCAGTTCGCAACACCTATCGGGAGGGATTCGAGTTTTAAGCAGCATCTAATGAATGGCTGCAGTTTTCTCCGATCCTGTGATTCTCCGAAGCTTGCAAAAAAAAAAAAAAAAAAAAAAAAAAAAAAAAAAAAAAAAAAATTTGTTAGAAGCATGCAGGAGTGTGAGAACGGAGGAGGAGGAAAGGCAAGTGTACTTTCCCTCCTTGTGTATGTATTTGAGGAAACACAGCAGCTGGAAAGCAAAAGTACATTATGGTAAAACATAATCCTGAATAAGGAGCATCATTTCCTCACCATCAGGAACTCGTGGATGCAGGGGATGCAGGGATTCAAAGTCCCGTGGCATTTAAATGAGACAGTATGGGATTCTTGAAATGTGAGTCAAGAGTATGCATGCAGCTTTCCAGGCTACCATCACACTGAAGACTGTGACTGGCATGTGGAAGGAATGTTGTACTTGGAGACTGGTAGGATTTGGATAGTTGCTTTCATAGGATTTCTCCTGTATGTGGGGGGGAGAAAGAGTGAGTAGGGGTGCTGTTTCAATACTAGTGGCCAGAAAATTAAATTGGTTGCTATGGGGTGAGAGCAGTGTTTGACTGAGGAGAGAGAGGATGCATTTTTTTATGGGCTGATAGAAAGTGAGACTTATCAAAAGAAATAGACTGATGCTTGAAGATCCTTATCTGTAAGGAAATAAGACAGTAAATGAGGGAGGCTGTCTTGAAAGATTAGATGAGTAATAGAAAAATGTCAGAGATTTTTACACACCCTGGAGTTAGTTAGCCTTGTACCTATGGTCTATCTACCCTGAAATGTCTAAAGTGAACCGACTTGGATAGTCTCAGTGATGTCCATGCTTGATAGCTATGCTATCAGGGGATGTAATTAAAGATCTTGTAAAGGCCAAACTTTTTAATACTGTAAGGGATGAAATTAAGATCTGTTGTATTAAGAATGTCAGTTCTCTCTGTTGCCCTTAAAGGTTAGCACATTTTGTTTAAAACTGTGTCATAATCAAAAGAAAACATTACGGGAAAGTTAAGTGATTTCAAATCTTCATAGCTTTGGCAGATGTATAACTTTTAGGCTGTTTACAAAAGTGTGAATTTATTGCACTGCCTTTTTCAGCCAATGCTGTCTATTGTCGTTAAATATCTCTATTGTTGATTATCATTTATTGTTGGAAATACAATTCATAGCACTATATCCTGCATTAAAAACTCAGCTAATTGATATGGACATATAGGTCTCAAGCCTCTGCCCCGCTCCACTCCTCCTCTCCACATCACCATCTCACTACCTGCCCCCCCCCCCACTTGCTCCCAAAAGAAAAGGGAAAAAAAAAAAAAAGGAACAATTCCGGCAAATGTTGGTTACCTGCAGGTTTCTTACTCCATTAGCCTTTTCAGTGAAAAATACCAAGTTGTCTTTCTTGAAAAAACATTAGCATAGGAGGAAATGACCTGAGGTTTTTTGGGGGATGTTCAAAGAATACTAACAGTTTTAACTGTCTGTCTCTATATCTCCTTCTTGAAAATTATTTTGGAAAGTAGTATTTTTTATAGTGGTGACTCAACATGTCCACTGTTTTCTAGGAAAGGAAGCTGGTTTTGGAAGTAGTTACTTTCAGAAGGCACTGATCCTCATTTTGGTGTAGCATATAGTTCACTTCATTTGTCATGTTATATTTATATGACATTTACTAAATGCCTGGGTGCTTCCTCCACCCAGAGATGCAAGTTTTGACCAGGGTAGAAGTATTTCAATGTACATATAAGAATGCATTGTATATGTCTTCACTTTTTTTCTTTCACAACTAATCAATGTTTTTTCAGCATAGTATTCATTCATATACATCAGAGTATTCATTACTAAAAAAAAAAAAAATCAAAAATCAATAACTTAATGCACTGCAGGGAAAAAAAAATTCAAGCTTAAAACAATTGCAGTTGGAGTCATCCAGGTTACATACAAATAGCAGGAAGTTCCGTTCCAGTCTTTCACAAGGTCTGACTACAAACATTATTTGACATGATGGCTTTGTTCTCCTTTTGTTTCACAAAGTTGTTGCTGTAAGTAAAAAATAAATAAATCACACTTTCATGGCAATGTGTCTGTGCCATTCTAAACAAGTCTTAAAAACACATGTCTATTATTATTTTACAAGATCACATGTTCTATCTGCTTGTAAGTGAAGAGCACTTACTTTCCGGTGTGCCAGCCTCAGAGGTTTTATGACATGACAGCTTATCTAACACAGGGAAATGCTTGCTTTTCTCATACTTTGATAAAAACGGACAATAATTCTACAATTACTTCCTGATCTTTTCTATTGGTGGGTTTTGAGCCTCTTCGTACATAGTAATGGTCCTAAAAGTGACCTCAGCAATATGGGAAATAATATTCCTCTCATTAAAGAAATAAATTGGGGCATCTGACTTACTGAAGCTTTTCAGACTTGTTAAACACAGGCAGACAGATTACACAGGACGGCAGTATATCCTAGTTCTCACTCTTGAAGTTTTTTTTTTTTTTTTTTTTTTTTTGGGTTTTTTTTTTTGTTTTTTTTTTTTTTTTTTTTTTTTTTTTTACTCTAAGGCTGTATCAAATACTATTAAATATATATTTATATGCAGAGTTCAACACTATTTCAGATATTTCAAGTTCTTTGAATGAGGTCGGTGTTAATTTTTTTTGCCTCAAACTACGTCTCCTTATTACTGACAGCAGAGTACGATTACTATCTTGCCCAACTCCATTGAAAATTAGTGTTTGATACTAATGCTTTAAAGTTTAATGTTTTATGAACTTTTTAGGGAGATTCATTAAAATGAGGCTTGGAAATGGGTAAAGGAAAGAAAGGGAGTTCTATGAAAACTGGCATTAAACCAACCACAAACCAGTAAGGAACAGTCACACTAAAACAGGGATAGTGACATGGGAAAGAGGAAATAGCTGTTAATGACTACAGTTCATAATCCAGATAATGTAAAAGAAAGAGATATATTATCCTAAATTATATATAATTTCAAGAGTTTGAGGTGACAGTGAGTTAGAACAAACTTCAGGGGTTAATGAGTTTGCACAATTTCCCTTCTTGAAGATATACGGGGAAATTGCTTTACCTGAAAATGAGACATTTTAACCCTATGCTATTTACATGGGTTATGAAACTAACATCAGCTTTCTTTCCCAGCAAGACCATTGTGTCCCACCAGACTCTTGTTATCTCTCTTTCCTTTGTTTTTTTTCATAATCTGTTTCCTGGACATTTGTTCTTGCACCTCAGGGTAGCACCTTCCTCTTTGTAAAGTATCATTTTCTTCCTAATGATATATGTTTATCTTCATTCTTTTTCTCTTTGCATTCCCTTGTTCTTTCCTTTTCTTCACCTACCACGATTCTCCTCCTTCCTTTGATGCTGCAGGAACATCACTTTTCACACTTGACCCATCTGTGTAAATTTTTCATTTTTAATTGAAACAAAAACCCCACTGAAGACATTCCAGTGCTCACAAGAATGGGACGTGTGTGCTCCAACAACTCTACCTTCTCTTGATCTCTAGTTTTTAATTGTTTTTAGTTGTGCAATCTTTGTGTCAGGGGCTGTATCTCTCTGTACAGTAAATAGCTAGAACAGTAAGATACGGTTCTGCTTCCAGCTTTGGAGCCTATGCATGTCTCTAGACTCTAGAAATCTCCTGCTCTTCTCTGGTTCATAGAAACACTGCAAGGTTTAAGTCATATGCCTCAGGATGACCTTGTTTTTGCAAAATTATACATTACAGTTAAAAATAAGCAGAGATTATAATGTATATATTATGCTTTTAAATTAGTAAACTTTGAGCATATTTTCAGTGGTTGTAATTTTCAAACCACTGTGAAAGCTGCACCTCCTGAATGACTTCTCAGACTCTAATAAGTTGATATAGAAACTAATTTAGTCTTTGCTACTACTTTTTCCTGGCTTCTCTTTTTATTGTGGCTTGTCATAGATAAGATAACATAGCATGTTAAAGAATTACTTTCAAGCACTATCTTCTTTTGTATTAACGGAACCTTTCACAAAGGCCCAGTTGTTTTGTAGAGGTGTAACTTACTGGCAGGTGTCACCGAAGATTTGTTCAGGTAATTATTTTGTAGCAAAATTTTGAGGATATAGTCCTCTTTTGGGAGGGGCAAAACTTCAGTCTGCTTTCTTGTTGAACCTTCAAGCCTGGTGGTTTGAGTGGGGAAAAAAATTTCCAGGTAGAAAAATTCTACATCAAAATGAAATACAAACCAACCTCACCATATAGATTACTGGAATTTGTATTTAGCAGAGGTCAGGTTTTACAATGCTAATATTGCAATGGATTGTTTAAAGATTCTCTTCTTCTCACCACCAGGTGGGAACTAAGAGAGTTCACATCATGAGACTTGGTCAGATTACTTTAGGAGCAGCTGTGGTTTAGTTTCTGTCAGCCATATCACTTCAGGTTTGAGGGTGAAGAGTCCTCCTGTAAAGATCACACTCGCTGATGTACACCAGACAGTCCTGGGCTGGAGTACCATCTTTCTGCTGCAGATGTCTCAGCTGTCAATATTTTCTAAGGCAATGACTGCATTGGTTGGGGTATGTACGATGTAAACTTTGTTTACTGTCCTGTGTTACATCAGAGTGGGATCTGGGGTTTGTGGGTGCTGAAGACCATCTCTGTACTGTTGTACTGAATGGCCCAGACCTGGAACCACACCTCAGATGCAAACCTTTATGGAGATATTCATAAGAAAAGTAGATGTCTGAGATTAAAAATAAGAAACTGTTGAAGCAAAAATTTGTCTACCATGTAAATTTAGTAGTTGTTTATTTAGGTACCAGAATTATGTGCTCTGTCAACTTTCAGAGTACAGTATATTTGGAACAGTCTCCAAAACTGATGATAAATATTCAGTTAAATGACTTGGATGAATAGTTTTTGTTTCCACATTTAGGCCAGATTTATTATTCTTTTCATGCATGCATTTACTCACTGAATGCATTAATACTTTATACGATGTACTTTATACCAAGTACACTTACAAAATACCATAGCAGCTGACTTGATTAATGAAATTCTTGAAACAATTTTTTTTCCACGAAAGGTAAATAGGTAAGCAAACCCATTCCTTTTCCAGAAAACAGACATGACTTCTGACCTTTCTTGATCAGCAATGTACTCTTGCATTGATCCCATAATCCAGCTTTTTGAACTGGGTCATTTGACCTAGCATCTGTAAGCATCAGGTAGGCTCCTGGCTGCTGTTCTCTGAAGGCTGCCAGCAGGTGCTAAGTGTAATTGCAAATGCAAACACATTTGCCAAACACTTGTTTGTGGCCATTTATTCATTTCACAAAACTTTTGGTTTGTTTATGCAGTTCAAACACTACCCACAGGACTTGGTTTGAACTGGAGACCTAGATTCCAACTTCCTTTCCCTTTTTCTTGTTTGTTCTGCAGTCCCCTTTGACCATTTATCTAGTTAGTTAGTTATACTGCAGTATTTCTGTATGTGGAGTTGAGGTGATAGTTTAAGCAGCTCTCTTAAAAGCCAGTATGAAGATCACAAAGTACATTTATTAAGAACCTCCTTGGCATTCTATCCTCAGGCATAATGGCTCTGTGTGTGTGTTACACACTTTAATATATCTGTTTTATACTAAGTTTAATGTACAATCTAAACAACAACAACAAAAAAGACTCCATTCCATGGTTCATTTTTCCTATTTAAGAAAATGCTGACAATAAAAAGATATTGTTAAATGGAAAATTTAATTACAGATTTCTAAAAATACTTATAGCATGAAGAAAAGTTAGAAACTAATATTTCTTTACTAGATTTTCATTGTCTTGAACAGTCTGAGCAGAATTTTACACAATACTTCTGCTAGGAATTTGATGATGAAGCCATTCTGCCAAATCTGAGTTCATTCAAATTTATTGCAACAAGCTTTCTAAAAAACTCTTCTAGTTCAAGTAATATTTCATTCATTAAACTGGAGTAATAATTTTATAACAAAATGAAAAAACATTGCCTTTCCATTTAGGAGCCTTGTATGTTTGCTTGTTAAGTGTCTTTTCAATTCTCTCTAAAATATTAATAATATTCATGGTACTTGTTTACTATAATTTTAAATATATAGCTACATCTCAAAAAAATGTTTCATTTACTATCACAAGGAGCACTTTTTATTCCTTTACTACATAATAGTAATAATTTTGGGCATAAGTTAACATACCCAATGTAGATTTATCTCACTGTAACTCCAAACAGATGTTACAGAAGTCCTGATTTACACTATTATAGGAAAAGAAGGAAAAAAGTAGGTCTGTGCCTTTCAATAATGGTCCTGACTGATGAGCAACCTCTCAGTAGAGCTGTGTTTCATATTTTCATAATGAAATAACGTGCTGGTTTTTGGTTTATTGTTTCTTTTTAAAATCTGACCTCCTAGATAGTTACACTCAGATTTTCTATAAACCAGAGCTTTTTGTAATTTGGCCCTTCCTCCTCTGAACTGCGACTTGAAGGAGAATGTGTCAAAAAAAATAAAACGAGAAAATGTGATATACGTGTCTTCTATTTGAATGAGTGCATATGTCAAAATAAATACAGAGTGTGAGAGGTGGTGTTGAAAAGGTAAGTGCTGATAAGGAAAACACTTAAATTAATTTGCTAATTAGAATGCTTTTTAAAGAGCATCACTTGCCTCTGATGTTTTTGTGATTCAGTGTAAAAATTACTATCCCATTTTTTGGTCCTCACTGCACATAAATCTAATAAAATTTTCAGACACTATCGCTTTCTTCTGCATTTGTCCTCATGTCTCCTCATCTCATCCCTATCCTCCTCTTTCTATTATTATTTGTAAATGTCCTTTGTTAATGCGCAGAATGCGTGAGCAACTATTTCAGATGCATCAATGGACTTCCATCCCACTCTGCATTACCCATCAGATGCAGCACATAGCAATTACCTGTCATTCTTTCTCACCCTGAGAGCCAAAATTTATCTGTCAAGGACATATTTGAGTTCCAGTAGCCAAGGATGTGAGTAATCTTAGGCTAGGTAGACAGGATACTATGTATGGCAGGATGGAGTAGAGTCATCAGGGTGAGAAATTGGATGATTTTAATAGTTAAAGAGAAAAAGACCCAAACAAAATAACAACACCACCAAGCCAAAAAAAACTCAAAGAAAAAACACACACACAAAAAAAACACAAAAAAACAAAAAACTAACAACAACAACAACAAAAATGCAAAACAAACAAACAAACAAACAAAAAAACCCACCACAAAAATACCACCCCAGAAAAAACCCCACAGGAAATATTAGAAAGTAGCCAAAATTTTTTTTTTGTTTGTATTGGTTTGGGGTATTTTTGGTCTGGTAAACGTTTTTTTCTCCAAGCCTGTTATTTAAACTGGGTGGGTTTGCGTGTTTATTTGGTTTGACTTTTTTTTTTTTTTTTTTTTTTTCCTGGAACTGCTTGGAGCATTATCTTTCAACAAACAGTAGGCATTTTTTTGCAAATGTTTTCTAAAGGTCACTCTTTTTTAATCAACTCACTTTTTCTGTAATAATTGTATGACATTTTTTGCCCTATTTGTGATCAAAGAGCATGAATACTTTGAATGGAAAACACACACTTACTGTCTTTCTAAATGTTGATGTTATAGTTCTGTGCAAGGCTGGAAGGGGGTTGCTGAACAAGAATTATCATTCACTTCTCATTACCTAGTGGCTATACAATCCTTTTTGTGGTACCTGCCTAGGGATTCTAATTCAGGTAAAAATAGCAAGATGCTATGTTTAAATTTTGTCTTGAGTGTAAGGTCTCACAACTATTTCTAAATATGTCTTCTGTCCACTCAAGGCATGAACACAGTTCATGTTCACATACCTAGTGACAGATGATGTTTTTAACTAACAGCTGAGATTTAATAAATCTAATTTGATATAATTTCACTTATTTGATAAAGAGCAGCTGGAGCTGGTTACCATGCACCCTACCTCAATTGTTTCTGATAGTGTGGGTTCTACCAGCCAAAACACAAGTAGACCTACCTAAAATTATTTGAATGCAGTGTTTAGGTTTAGGTGTATCAGACATTTCTTTTTCTACCAGCTGTTCTTTAGGTTCTCTTTGGACAGATATCATGGTAGAGACATCATTTATTAAAATTTCAAAGCATACTTTGGGATGTTTGGGATTATTCTTTGACTTTCTGCCTTTTTGTGCCTGTATGTCTTGTGTAAAAAATGATTAAGGAAGTAGAGGTCTTGTGCCATCTAAAATTTTAAAATATACAGGTGCTGGAGGTTATATCTATATGTGTTGTGCGACTTACCTGCTCATCTTGTTTTCAGATTTTAATTTTGAAGAAAAATGGTCTGATATTACTGATTTCCACAATTAAACTAGCCATTTTAGGAGTCATTCTTCTAAAGTCTGTGATAGGATATCTCCCCCTCCCCAGTAAAAATAAACAACAGCATTTTTTTTGGAAAACGTCGCCTTCATACCTCTTTAGTGCTAAACTTCTCAGATAGAAATTGTCTTTCTTGCAAAGAAACAAAACTTGGGTCAAATGGGTTAAAGAAACAAAACTTGGGTCAACATGGGATATGTGAATGTATTTTTTTTTTAAGTGCACTTCATAAGGCATAAATGAGATGTTTTAAATAGCTTGTCAGGAAAAATAAGTGATTTTTAATGCATATCTATGAAATAGATGCTCTTTAGTAGCATCAATACCCCTGAAGGCAAACATTTGAAAAGGCAGAGAGCACCATAACACCAAGATAAATGTTGTGAGTAGGATGGAAGGCAAAATGTTAAAAAAAGTAAATAGAGAAACATTTCCTGTCAAAAAAAGACAGTATTAGTAATCAAAATTATTGTTCTATTTTTTTCATTTATTTGCAAATCTCTAATAAGACATTGAGGTTTCTTTTAATATTAAAGGGTTTTTTTTCCCTTTAATTACTTTTAAAACATTTTTAAATCTTTATTTTTATTCTGAGAATAATTAGGAATACAAATAAAATACATAACATGTATTTTCTTGATTATGCAAAATTCTATGGCTCTGTTACTGAAGCAAAACAGACACTGAAATGAAAACTAATTCTAAGTAATCATTTGAAATACCACTTTATAATTCTTTATGAGAGTATAATCCCATGTATGTTGGAATTTGATATTCTAAAATTGTAAAAATTCTGAAGCTCTCTGTGAAACAAACTGTTATTTGATAATCATTTGCAAGGGTTTTGTAACTGGATAATCTTATTCATCCCTCTTTGAGGCATTAAACTATGTTTTATGGAAGGTATTGTGAAAGGGGCACTTCTCTCGTAGTATAACCTTAGCTTTAATTTCATTAAAAGGTTATCCATCATGTTTACCAACCCCACAAGTGAAAGAAATTTTAGAGTATGCTCAATACTTTGCCACATAGATAAAAACCTAGAGAAGTATCTGGCAAACTCTGGTTTACAGAGCAGGCAAAATTCAGAAGAGTCAACATGGATGGAAAATGAATTTAACCTTCTATTAAGGTTCTATTTTATCAGGAGCTGGATCCAGCTATGGATATGAAGTACACTGGATATGGTTGATAGAACTAGAAAATCTAACTGAGCAGTTAGGTTCGATGAGCACTCATGAGAGCTTTGAAGTTTCATGGAATGTCTAAACAAGTCTTAGAACAGTTAAGTCTTGATTTCTACTGTATCCTTATGTCTGGGATTGAAGCGTCATTCAGTGGCTAGGATGTTGAGTAATAGACAAGATCCTGCTTCAGTCATGAAACCAAAGAAGTGCCAAGTGTGGGACAGTGCAGCACCTCTGACTGAGATTCGGTGAGAATGTGGTTATTTATGTGATGCCATCAAGGGCTGCTGAGCTTTTTGTCTTGGACAAATTGAAATTTATAAGTACTTGCCGTGGGTTGACCTTGACTGGATTCCAAGTGCCCTCGAAATCACACTATTACTCCCCAGCTGGACAGTGACGGGAAAATAAGATAAAAACCAACTTATGGGTTGAGATAAGGCAGTTTGCTAAAGCAAAAATGAAAGTTTGCATGTGCACAACAAAAGAAAAGGAAAATATTTATTCTCTACTTCCCTTCAGCAAGTGATGTTCAGGCCACTTTCAATGTAGTGATTGCTCTGGAAAGCAAACATTTTAAATAATAAATGCCTCCCCTTCCTCCTCCTTTCCTTAGCTTTTATATCTGAGCAGATGTCATATGGTATGGAAAATCCCTTTGATTATTGTAGGTCAACTGGCGTGGTTGTGTACCATCCCAGGATCTTGTCCACCCCCAGCCCCTTGATGTGTGATCACAAATTGCCATAATGTCAGATACTAATCCCAGGGATTATCATAGGCATAAATAGGAGCATTCTTAGTTTGGATTAAAGACTTGGTGGGGGAGGAGGGATTGAGGCTATATATCTTCTTGAATATGGAAGCAGTATATTTATTTTCAATAACAGTGGTAACAGTAATTACAGACTTTGCTCATTCTCCTGCCTCAAGGGAAGTGAACTGCTGCTGGCTTAGAGGAGGCTGAGGTTCTACTGGCTGCTGCCATTTAACACTTAGGGTCCTTTGAAACAGTTTGTGAACTACTTCTCCTTCCTTTTTCTTTTCTCTTTGATTTTCCTGATCAAATTAAATGCCCTTTAAAGTTCAAGTTCAGATATCTGTGCGAATAATATCTTCTAAACACCTGGAGGAGACCAGCGAACATAAATCATTAGTTCAGGAGAGTCTGTCTCCAACAAATTCCCCCTCCTCCCCATAACTGGATGCACTTGATTAAACAGCAGTTAATATATACTTATAAATTATGATTCTTATTAATATTCCCATGCAGCTATAATGCTTCTTCTCTCTTGTTCTCAGTCTTCCTAATGCCAAAGAATGAAAATTTAACTAGTGTTGGTTTTTACTATCCAGAACAATAGAGTTCCTATTCTGTGTATATGTCAGTAAATGTGTCTGAGAAAAGGAAGTGGCATTTCTGTGAACATGCACATACATGAACATCTTGGGTTTGTATATTACTTTCAGAGCATTGTTTAAAGTTAGTGCAATGCCCACAGCATGAGATGTTGGCATATTCATCCAGTCTTTACATACTTTGTATGCCCCCTCAAGCTGTGATTAGACATTACATAATGGTTTTCAATTTTTAATTGTTCATTTTCTGTTATTTCTTCTCTTTAAAATCAGATGATCCACTATTCTTTCCAAGTACTACTGTTGCTATTTTCCCAGGACAGGCAGACTTTCTTTCCTTTCTTATTCCTTTGCTTAACAGTTACCCCTCAGCACACACTTTAGAACAGACACCAAGTCAAAGGAATAAAAGAGGATAAGCCAGATCAGCTCATCTTAAAAATCTTCTATGTTACACTCTATCCAATTGTGTTCACATACGGTTCTTAAAAATCTTTGTTCATTCTTGTATATGATTTCTCTTCCTGTGGCTAAAGGGTAATAATATATCTGTGCATATATATATATTATATATATATCTTTATAATATATATATTTACCCATATAATGGGTAAATAGAATGAAAAAAAAGAAAAAAAAAAAGAACAGTCTAATTGCATACTATAATTCATTTAAATCAGGGTGAAAACAGCCCTTTAAAATGTCTTTAGTATTATTGGCAAAATATTA
Organism: Vidua macroura; assembly: GCF_024509145.1. Taxonomy (NCBI): domain Eukaryota; kingdom Metazoa; phylum Chordata; class Aves; order Passeriformes; family Viduidae; genus Vidua; species Vidua macroura. The sequence goes on from NC_071571.1 coordinate 77,106,678, forward strand.
TTTTATTGTGCTGTTTAGAAGGCCGATGGATTTACAGGACCCAAAGAAATAAGAGGTTTGTAGAATAGTCCAAAAGAGAATGTAATGGTACAATAGAAGGATTAATTGTGAAAGTAATCATGTTAGTTTTCTAATTATTCAAATCTTAATTACAACTGTGTTGGCCCAATTAGTTGAAAACACAAGGCTAATGTTAGGGTTGGGTGGATACTCAGCATCTGTGCATAAGTAAGAGGCATCTGTTGCCAAGTGGTGGAGCGATAGAAAGCGTCAACTCACCAGCTGTGAAGTCAACAAAGCTCTTAAAAACTAAATTTGAGCCAACACAATGATTTAGCACCCTTGGGAGCATGTAAAGCTTATCACACATGTATACTTTAGCTAGTTGTTGTCACCTAGTGGGACTGAAATCTAGAGCAACTATGCATATTTAAGTCTTTGCTTTTTAAATAATGCCCTGCCTGACAGGGATCTGCAATCTGACAGTGACATTTCTGCCTGACATTGCTGCAGTGGTGGTTTTTTATTTTGGTTGTTTTTTTTTGTTTTTTTTTTTTTAGTTATTTTTTTTTCCTTGAACAATCTAAAGAACAAAATATTGTTAAGCTGTTCAGAATATGAACATTACCTTAAGATTTTACAGCATTTTACAAGTATTACATACAGATACAAGGATAGAAAAAAGTGAAATATTAAGAGGAATATCTTGTTTATAAAGTGTTGTCTTTTCTTTCCTGGCACAGGAAGATGTTAAATATCCATTGTACCTTGTACTTTGTTTATTACTATCAATTCCAGAAAGACAGGATTCTTATGATTCTGACTATTGATACTGATCTTAGTAATTTCTAGTATCGCCTACAGAGACTAGGGATATTAATAGTGTTGCTAAGTTTACAATGGTATATTTAATATTTATGCATTATTAACATTTAATGGTAATGTGTAAACTTTACTGAAAGATAATCAATTGGCAGCATGAACAAGAGAAGAAGGTGAACATTAAAACCTAAGATGGAATTATATTGAACACTAATGCATTCACTTATGACCTAGTTTGAATGTTATAGATCCTTTGTCAGTGACTTCATTTTCATTACTTTCAAGTTTTTATTTATTCACATATCACAAAATACAAATGGAGGAGTGTTTAGATTCATTATAGTCTGATAATGTTGTTAATTTACATAAAATTCATAGAGTTTGTTATTCTACTGCAATGCAATAGAAAATGAGCTTAACTTTCAAGATTTCCTTCACAAGAATTTTCAATTACATTAAAATAAAATTAAACTGAGTTATGGGGCATTTCAACCATTCTGGGTCCAGGTTTCTTTATTTGCAAATTGTGAGGAGATAAAGGTTTTTATTTCCTTCCTGTTTGAGCCAATATCCCTTTTAAGGTATGGTTTGTCCTTTAATACAGAGACTTTTGCTTTAAAAAAAAAAAGCCTATGCCTGTATGGCAATGCTTGAGCTATTCTATTAAAGCAGCAATCTGGCTGGACCACAAAAGCCAAGCAACTCAACCTGCTTGTATAAAAACATCTATAAATAAACACAACTACTTCTGGAGAGATGTAATGAAGTGTAAAGTTTATTGGTTGTAAACTGTGCACTTAGTTGAATTGGAAAGCATTTTTTTAAACTCACAATTAATTTAGGTGTTTCAACAGCTGCATAGTCACAAAACAAATTCAGCAGTTCTTCACATTATACTGAAATTTGTGTATAATTGTGTGTGCAGTGATGTAATGAAACAGAAAGTAGTATTACATTACATTTAGCTCAGGTTAGCTGACCAATTTTGCTTATGATTGTGAGACTTCATCAGAAGCTCTTGGAAGCTCTAATGCTGCCACCTCCACCAAGGAGTCAAAAGTGCCATGTGTCTAACTGTAGTATTGCTGTAAACGGGAAGAAGGAACATAGTGAGACATGCAACAATTAATTACATGTGCTCTAGTGCTTTGGATTTCAGCTTCCTGTTGCATTTGTGGCTATACTTCACCTGCAAAATGTTCTTTCCTTTTAAATCATATTGACAATGTGAATAGCATGTGTATACTTTAACTAAACAACTTACCAATTCAAGTGGGCTGCCTCAGCTGTAAGGCATGAACTCAGAAGTGATAAAGCATGGCACTACTTCAGTAGAATGGAATAAGAAATCATTTTGACAGAGCTTAGATCTTGGTCTGGGCTGTTGAATGGGTTTGGTTGCAGGATTTATTATTTCCCCCCCCGCCTGCCCCTTTCCTTTCAAGGTCAATGTTCCTTATTTTTTGTAGAACACATTTTACATGACAGTAGAGAAATAAATGCAGCCTGGCTGGGTTAGTGCTTTTGGGGTCAAAGTGGATTCCTGAATGCAAGGAAAGAGCACCTGAGAAGTAGTGTTCACAACCACCCTGGAAAGACAAACAGTGACTGTACATCAGATGATCAAACTGCATATTTTTACTAGGGGCATGTTATGAAGGATTTTGAAAGTAAATATTTTAGTCTATAAGTAAAGGAAATACTCTCTCTTTTGTTTAACTCAACTGCATGGAATTAAAAGAGAGTGGAAGTGCTGTGATCATAGAATATTCTGTTTTTTCTGAAAAACCAATTCTTGTTTATTAGGTCTGCAGGCATCTTTAAAATAGTAAATGTAGGCAATAAAAATTAGAAATAATAAGACTGATTCATCTTTTTTGAAGCTCTCTTGGGTCCTGAAAGAAGCAAGCCTATGCTCCTTTAATTACAGAGGGAGATAATTCTTCCTATGCTGCTCTTCCATTCTACATGCTAAAACAATGGTAAAGCATCAGTCTCATGTAAATGAAACTAGAATAACTTTATCTAACCCTCCACCCAGTACAACTTTTTGTGATGTATACTTTTACATAAATACCACATTTGTGGGTAAAAATTGTGGCAAGCTAGAGCTTGTCTCAAAATCAAACTCCTATATTCAATGGATATCAACTCTTAAATTTTCCATTGTGATAAAATACTGAATTTTACCTAAAACTAATGAGGTACAATAGAGCAGACAGAGCATTTAGTCTGACAGAATCATTTCAGTAAGATGGTAATTCTTTAAATAATTTCTGCCAAAGCCAAAGGATCCCTCTCTCATAATTTTATTCTATTATATTCAAAGTCTCATTTTTTTGTAAGGCTTTATTTGTGAAGACCATTTGGGTTACAGTAGCAGTTGCAGTTTGAAAATGCCCCTTGAAACTTCATGCAGCATACAAACTCATCAATATATCATGTGTCAAACATACCAACTAAATCAAGTAACTTCAGTGAGGTTATTCCAAGTTATTAATGTTATAAGTTTCCATAAGAACAGCTAATGCCAATATCTGTCTGGTAGAATCACATCAGCATTTTCTGCTGCTTCAAATTGAATTGTTATGGTAAGGTAAGTGAAAGAAATTATAAAATGTCATATGCTTGGGTGTCTAGACATGTTGTTTAAAAGCATCACTAAAAGTTGTTCACACTGAGGTCAATGACAAGTGCTGGGATGATTCCTTAAATAAGTTTCAACAAATGTACTAACTTTAGAGTAGCTATTTAATTTTAAATTATACCATAAAAAAGATTATCAGATTTTGATTCAGTGAAACTTTTGTAATATAGATTTCAGTGATACTGGATGAAGATCTGATACTCTCACTTTCAAAACAGAAAGTAAAACCAAGGAGAAGCTGTCTTTGTAGTATATCATGACATCTCACTCCTTACTCTCAGTGTCACAATCACTTCTGTGAAACAAAAAGTCATAAAAAGCAGCTATGAATTCTTGAAAATTTAAAGGTATTAGGAGGCTGTGTACTTTCTTTGTTTATGACAATTGTCTTGTATTGTTTTGCAGCTGACTTTTTCCACTGAAAATCCTGAGACATGAGCATACTAGTACAGAAAGTGTACAGTGATAAAGACAGCTTGAAGCTTTTAGTGTAAAAGATCATTTTCCTGGGGAGAAAAAGAATATTTTGACCATGGCAGAGACATATGCTTCTGTTTTAATTGATGTACACTATTTTATGTCAATTATCTTCAACTTCTACAGTGTGTGATCACTAAGAAGAAACTGGTTTTATAATGTCCTGTGCTAAAGTTCAGTAGCTATTTAATTCTCATGTAATCTGTATTAGAGAAAGTGGTCAGAAAACAGAGTAGAAGTGAGGTGATGATTTACCCATCAGGCAAGGATGAAGACAATGTATGTCACCCTGAATGTCATGTCCCAGCAAAGATTCTCTTTGTACTATTGCTTTACTGAGCTGAGTTTTTTTTTTCTTCAGACTCCTTCAGGTCAGGAATAAGTCAGACATGAGATAGCATTAATCCAGTTTTACAGAGGAAGAAAATTACAGTGCTTATTCTCTCTGAGACTCATTATATTCCAGAAGACATGTGGAACCAGGTGCTATTCTTTCCAGTACAAAAATCAAGATTTGAATATGGTATGAAGGACATTGATATTTTTTTATATACTCCTATAACTTTTAATGTATTAAGTCAAGACTCTACATCCTCTCTGTATGACTGTAGCTGCACTAAGTTTAATAACTTGATTTGAATTCATTATATGTGAAGCTGTTACTGCACAAGACCTTTCTGAACCTTTTAAGGACTTGTATAAAAATAACATATAGGACATCAAACTGTTTATTCAACAGTTCCTATAAACATTATTTTTTTGCAATTTAATGTGAATAGTTTATTGATACTGCAAATCAAATAGTTTATATAATGCTTGTGGTAATCATTGGCCATAACTTTCTCTGTGTTGTTACTAATACAAGTTCTCTTTATTTATAGTATCTCTTCAATTTCTAGTTTCTCCACCTGCTTGCTTAGAGTAACTTCAGAATAAATTCCAGAGAATTCCTACTGTTAGCTCTAGCTTCCCCATGCTCATAAGGATTCTGTTTGAATTGTAAACTGAACATAAGAACTGTATCATCAGCTGGATTTTTTTCTGTGTATTTAGGGCTAATTCAAGTTCCAGTGATGTGAACTTGAGTTTTCTTATTGACTTCCCAGTGAGGTGGATTAAGCCCTTAGTCCTTAGTCACCATAATAGAGACACTGAAATAATCAAAGTACAAGCCCATACTCCCTTATACTACTTCAAATCCTGTTCTTAATTTTAGACCCTCTATACTTGAATTCCCATAATGTTCCCTTATTTTGATGTGACAGCAACTTGCTTTCATCCTGCTAATTCCTGTCAGTAATGATGGTCTTTCTTCTTGATGACAATGAGAGGGAAAAAGATAACCAAGGTTTTTCATGAAATTGCTCTGTATGTCACTTCCATGCACACAGCTTAAACTTTGTCTTACAGGTAGCCAGGAAATGATTCCCACTTAACCACAAGAGCAGAGTTGAAAAGAAAAAAAAAGAGAAAATGAGAAATGTGGTAATATGTTAATTGTCAGTTTTAGTAGTAAGCAAACGTGAATTTCCTTAATGCATTTAACTTGAAAAATTAAAATTTAAAGTTGACACCGTAGTTCCCCATTCCTTAAGGAATATAAAATAATGGACTCTATGAAGTGACAGACACTAGCTGCCTGTCAGACAATAGCAATGAAGTTTTAATGATCTTTGTGTACTTTAAAGAGGTATATTTGAAGAGCAGTCTGATTACAGAATTCACTCTTTATGTCACATTTTAATTTGCAAGGCCATTGCCAAAAGTGAGAACATAGAAATCTGAAGCCTAACCTATTAAAGGGCTGATGATCCAATTCAGGTTTGGAAAGGCAAACACAGCAGTTATATAAGCTGGTCCCCTAATACCTCTAACTTTACTCAAGGCATCTGCTGTAGTCCCATGTCTTCTTCAAGAAGCATACAAAGGAAATCAAAATCATTATTTTTTTTTTATTCACCGCTTAAGTGTTATGCTAAGGCGAATGCATTGTTTTCCTACATAATCTCAATGGAGCAGACAGAAGATAGATCTACATTCCAGACTTTGATTGGAGAATTCTAGGTTCTCATAAGCAAAACATTAAGAGGCAAAATTAGTTCTCAGTCTTTCTGAAACATGTAGTGCAAGTTGCCTGCATAGTTTTGGAATAGTTCCTCTGGAAGAGACTAGAAAGAAAAAGATTATTCCTTTGTGAAAAATGCTATATAATTTCTTCCAACTGCCTTCTGGAGTTGAAAATTCAGGAACTTAAAGCTTTCCAGAGCTTAATGGGGAGTTTCTGTCGAAGGTATCTCAAAATGGGAGAGGCAGGACAACAGAGATTTGCAGAGATTATGTTCTGCTATGAAAAGTATGGACTACACTCATCACCTTGCCTAAAGATAGAGTTGAGCATTTGGAGTCTAAGAAGGGTCTCTGAGACAAACTTCAAATACATCCCAAGTTTTTAGGTTGGCCAAGTGTTCCACAATCTTCTGTTTGACTTTTCCAATTCCTGAATTTGGAAGATTTTGTTGGGGTAGAAGTGTAGCTGCAAAGAAGAGCTAGCCAAGAATATATCCATGCCTTTCCAAAGCAAGACAAAATACATGAGCTTGTAAGAAAAGGAACATTTGCATATGTACCTCAAATGAGAGTTATTTTTTTTTAATTTGATGTGTGTAAAGAAATTCACAAAATACAGGCCTTTTTGAAATTAATCGACACATTTAACCAACAAAAAGATTCCTGCTATTGCATTTAGTTTCATGATCATTTGAATATCTATGAGTTGCTGGTAATTCATCAATTCTGTAACACAATTTTAAAATTATGATTGTCAAAGGTATTATGTCCAAACACAGACATATGTCAAGGGACAAAACATATTCAAGTAGATGAAATATTAAGTGAAAATATTCTTTAAAATACTAACAATTACTTAATTTCAGATTGCCTGAAATATACTGTCTGAGTTTCTTTTTGTATTTAATTTTCATTTCAGGCTTTAAAAAACATTAAACTGTCATGAAGAGAGCTGTAGATTTGAGACTACTAAAGAGACTTTTTTCCAAAAATGCTAATAAGTAGCATAATATCCATCATCTGGTAGGCATCAAAAAATGATGCAAGTAGAAATGATAGAATCATTTTGGTTGGAAAAGACTATTAAGATCATCAAGGTCAACCACAGACCTTACACTGCCACTAAATCATGGACCAAAGTGCTACACCTACATGCAGCACCACCAGTGATGGTGACTCCATAATTTTCCTAGGTAGCCTGTTCCATTGCTCAACAGAACTTTCCATGAAGAAATTTTTTCCTAATATCTAAACAAACCTTCTTCTGATGCAACTTGAAGCCATTTCCTCTTTCCCTACCACTTGTTACTTGGAAGAAGAGACCAACTCTCATCTCACAACAACCCTCTTCAGGTAGTTGAAAGGAGTGGTAAGTTCTCCTCAGAGCCTCCTTTTCTGCAGGGTAAACAACCCCCACTCCCTCAGCCAGTCCTCACAGGTTTATGTTCCAGGCCTTTCCCCAGCTCCATTGCCCTTCTCTGGAGGGTGAGGCTCCGAGAACAGAACATAGGATTTGAGGTGTGGCCTTGCCTTGCTGAGTACAGGGGAACAATCACTGCCCTTGTCCTGCTGGCCGCACCATTGCTGATACAGGCCAGGATGCCATTGACCTTCTTGGCCACCTGGGTACATGCTGGCTCATATTCACCTGGTGGTCAGCCAGCACTCCCAGGTACTTTCCTGCTGGGAGCTTTCCAGACACTCTGCACCCAGCTTGTAGTGCTGCAGGAAGGAAGTTGTTGTGACCCAAATGCAGGACCCTGCACTTGGCCTTGTTGAACCACAATACAAGTGGCCTTGTCCTATTGATCCAATCTGTCCAGATCCCTCTGCAGAGCCTTCCAGCAGATCAACACTGCTTCCCAAATTGGTGTCACCTGCAAATGACTGAAGGTGCACTCAATCCCCTTGTCCATATTCTCAATGAAGAAATTAAACAGGACTAACCCCAAAACTGAGCAGTCAGGAATCCTACTAGTGATCTGACCACTAGCTGGATGTAAACCCATTCACCAGCATCTTTCAGGCTCAGACATCCAACCAATTTTCTACCCAGTAAACTATGGACCTGTCCAAGTCCTGAGTAGCCAGTTTCTCCAGGAGAAGGCTGTGGGAGACAGTGTCAAAGGATAGTCCAGGTAGAAAACATCCAGAGCCTTTCCCTCATCCACTAAGGGTGTTGAATTCCCATGGAAAGGAGATCTGTTTGGTCAAGCAGGGCCTTCCTTTTCTAAACCCATGCTGATTAGGCCTGAACATCTAGTCAGCATGGTTTAGAAATTGTCATGCCATATGATGCAATAAAATTCAAGATGATCTGCTCCATTCCTTTTAGTGACACTGAAGTCATACTGACAGGTTCCCCAGATCCTCCTTCCAACCCTTTTTATAGATGGGCATCACACTGGCCAAACTACCATCCACTGTTATCTCCCCAGTTAACCAAGACAATGATGGAAAGTAGTTTGGTGAGCACTTCTGCCAGCTTCCTAAGTAGCCTTGGATGAATTCCACCCAACCCCTTAGACTGTGTGTGACTAAGTGTTATAGCAGGTCATTTTCCATGTGTTATGGGGGCTTCATTCTGCTCACCATGCCTGTTTTCCAGCTCAGGGTACTGGGTACTCAGAGAACAACAGGTCTTACCATAAAAACTGAGGCAAAGAACTACCACTAAGTACCTCAGACATTTACTCATCTTTTGTCATTATATTTCCTCTTGCATCCAATAAACAATGGAGATTCTCCTTAGCCCTCCTTTTGTTGCTGATGTATTGATAGAAACATTTTAAACTGTCTTTATTAGCAGTAGCTGGATTTAAGTTCTAGGTGGGTTTTGACTCTTCTAATTTTCTTCCTGAACCTCACAATATCCTTTTAGTCCTCCAGAATTGCCTGCCCCTTTTTCCAGAAGTCATAAACCTAGAATTTTATGCATTCACATATGGTTAATCAACAGCTATAGTAAGCAGTTGCCTGGATCAGCAGTTCCTAGCAGAGGTATGATAGGTGTTGGTAGCAATTAAACTACAGTTCACTGTCAAGCTTTAGTATGTTGCAATGGAAGATTCTGGTTTTTTTTTCCATTTAGTGTCAACAAATCGTTGTGTTGGTATGATTGTACATGTGTAACTGCTTGAATAGCAAATGCAATTAAGGACACCTACTGATGTACAGATTGGAAGGTAGTAATGCATTAGAACTGCAAAATTGTAGATCACTAGGACTTGAAACTCTTCCAATGTAAACTTTGATTTTCCTTTTCATCAGAAGTTATTATTTCTTTATTTAATCCGTATTACTGTTAAATGAAATGCCTGCAGTCTTTTTCATATCTGAAATTCCAAGGGCTGTTTTCATAGTTGTTCATAAACTACTACTTCAGCTTGTTGTTGTAAGATATTAAGGTTCTTTAATCAAAAAGACTTTCAAGCCTATTTAAGCATATGACTAGTACTGATGACTACAGTTAAGTCTACTGACATGCTTAAAGCCACACATAAGTGATTTGCTAGTAAAATATATGTCAGCATATGGAGCTGTATAGTCATCCAGTTCACAGTTTCAATATGAAGCTACTCTGAAAAAAGTGTGTTCCCTGTTAAGAGAGAAATAAAAGGTATAAAAATATTTCCTTCTTCCTTTGCCATCACAGCATGACTCCAATAGGTGGTAAGTAGCTGTGCCTTCCTCTAGTCTGTTTCATAACTCTAAGCACTACATACCTCTTTACATCAATGCTTTTTATTCACTGGTTTTGTCTTTTTCGTCTCAAAAGTTATTTTAAAGTTAGCCTGTGTAAAATAGCTGCAAAATCCAAGACAAAATTGGCCAAAGTTGTAAATTAAAGATTGCTATTATTTATAATATTTTAAATTATTTTCTATAGAAAGGAGCAGTTGGAAAAAGGACAACAAATATGCAGAATTTCATGCAAAATTTTGACTAAGAATTCAGACAGGTTTTTTTTACCAGTCTGACTGAATTTAACCTAATTTACTCAAGACCATATTAAATCTCTGTACCCAAATGCATTGCTAGGCCAAGTGAGAAGTTGTGATTTTTTTCCGTACACTGGAGACATTCCTGCATCTGTGATTTTTGAGGGGCATATTAGTTACTATTAGCAATAACTTTCTGGAAATGGTTGAAAATGATCCAGGACACAGAGGGTTCAACCTATTTTTTCCCATTAGCACTGGGAAGTGATCTTTTGGCTCTATGCCTTCTGATAGCATATCTGTGACCCTCAAGTCTGCCCCAGGCCCTCATGCCCTACTTTAAATTTCAGAAGACATGGATTTTTGCAGAGGTGCTTCCAGCTTCCTAAAGCCAAAGTCCTAAATATCAACTTAGTTTAAAAGCATACGAGAGGAGAGGAGAGGAGAGGAGAGGAGAGGAGAGGAGAGGAGAGGAGAGGAGAGGAGAGGAGAGGAGAGGAGAGGAGAGGAGAGGAGAGGAGAGGAGAGGAGAGGAGAGGAGAGGAGAGGAGAGGAGAGGAGAGGAGAGGAGAGGAGAGGAGAGGAGAGGAGAGGAGAGGAGAGGAGAGGAGAGGAGAGGAGAGGAGAGGAGAGGAGAGGAGAGGAGAGGAGAGGAGAGGAGAGGAGAGGAGAGGAGAGGAGAATCTTTTGCATCAGGTACGAGAACTGCTCAGTCTATTCTTTCATGTATATCTAATTGATCTACCTAAGCTATGGTGATTAAGGCATCTATATAAATTGATGGAAAAGGAAAATTAGTCTTTTCACAGAATTTATGAATATATAATCATTAGTTTTGCCCTGATGTGAATTCACTTTGGAGAGGCTTCAAATGTTTATGAACTTTTTGAGTGCCATGTTTTACAGTCATTTAGTTCTTTTTTCTCATTAAGTTTTTGCCATTGAATTGCTTGTTAATTTTAAGATATGCAGTTGAATTTTAAGTATTTTTTTCCTTTTTAAATTTTTTAAAATTTATTTTATTTTTCATCAAGGAACTGCACTACCTTTATTATCTAAATATTTTGATGCAATTATGGCTTAATTTAATTACAGAGGGATAGTCACAGTCATAAGTTATTTAGAGTAGTGTAAATAAAACAGATGAAGAAGAAAGTACAGGTAAAATTTAATGGATTACTACCCACTTGTATTTTGTAAAAACTTTTTTAAAGTCTTTGTTACAAGAGGAATTTAAGAAGAAGTGAATGTACCCTCAAAAGGTTCATAAAGATTTAGAATAAATAATCTACTGAAAAGATGAAGACCTTCTTGACAAGAGCTTTAGAAAAGTATAAAAAGAAAAAGTACATTTGAAGTCTTTATATAAAGTGAGAGAACACAATCCAAACCAAGTTCTTTAGAAAGGGACAATTTTCTTTTCAGCAGTGGCTATTGGATTTCATTTAAACTGTCCCCTCTACAGTAGAGTATGATCTTTTAGACTTATTCTGTAGCAAATATACAATACTGGGGGAGATAATTTTTCTGATATCTTTTTCTCTTAGCAGTTCTACATAATGCAGGAGCAAGCTAGAAAGAAAATATTCTTTTCTGTGTGTAGAGTTTTCTGCTTAATAGGTCTGTGATTACACACCTGATCAGCAACATTGAAAGTTCCCTTGGATGCTTCTGTCTACCTTTACTTACGCTGAACAAAATAAGAACTTCATTTTTAGCTTTCAGTAGTGCTAAATCCTCCAATAACTCAACTAAAAGATGATGGTTAGGTAATTCACCCCGTGAATTACTGAGGTACTAGAGAGGCTAGTTTATGTAATCTAGGAACTGTTGCTGGCAGTGAAGTTTTCACTCCAATGAAGTTTCATTTTAATGTGTTTTATTGGAGGTCTGTTTTAACTATCCAGAGAACTAAACATGATGAGATTCCTTTCACTGACTACAGAGATTCCATGTAAATAAATAAAATTTGATGATTCAGCTCAAATACCATAGTATGTATCTTGGATACAACTCTTCTAAGTTGGGAAGGTTGCTGGAATGTTGTGCAGATGTGTTGAATTTGATGGGGAACACAGACTGGCCCAGAGCAGAGAATAAAATAATATTACATGTTAATTTGAGACAATGAGGTTAATTTATTTGTGCATTTATTTTATTTGGGGATTATCAGAGATAGAGCTTATAAACTTTCCAAATATGTAACATGATATCCAGCTGGGATCAGTTTAAGACTCGATAGTTTGAGCTTATTCCCAGTTAAAATAAACTATTACTATTATAATTTATTGTTATAAATTATTAAGTAACTCACTATGTAGTTACTTTTTAGTAACTACACACTGCAGCTTGCTTTCCCTCAGATGCTAAGACTCATGGAAATAAGTCCTTATCTTATAAATATTACATGAATTTACATAGCAGCAAAATATGATTCACTTAGAAAATGCCTATAACAATCTTTTATTTTCATACTTTTGTACATCTGTAATAAAAATAATGTGATAATAATTTACTAAGCATCATCTCTGATAAAAATGCTTAACTCCACTCTCCAGTTTTCTCTTCTCTATCCATACTCTGCAATATGTTTTGAAATTAGTTAATCCAAACAGATGTCTCAGAGGCATTTCTCTTATTACTTGCATTTAAGTTTCAATGTCAATATGAGTATTGACTTCCAAAAACTGTTTTCACTTGAAGAAATCAGTTGTCCAACGTGTTGCCTGTCTTAAAAACATTTATTCTTTACCAAGATGAAAAAGGTACCCCACTAGTGTATTTCTCTTTCTCACTTGTATTATGATGAAATGCATATTTGAAATAAATAAATAAGTAAAGTTTATTTATAAGATGAAAATGCACTCTCTTTTATGGTAGTTGTGTTTATAAAGCATTGTTTTTCACATGCTCATGATTCCTTTCATAAACTCTCCTAAGACCGCATCTTAAATTGCAGATCTCAAAGTGTTTAGCAATTTACATGTAAACAGCATAGAGTGAATGTCTAAATGTGCATTTACACCATTTCTCTTTCTCATCTTCCCCGCTGAGATATTGAGAGTGATGAAACATATTAGAATGAAATAAGTTTTCTGGGTGGTCACCTTTACTTTTACATCGGTTGTACAAAAAATAGCATCTCTTGAAACTGAAGCGTTGTGTATCTGTGTCAGTTACTGGTTATATTCTTCTGACATCATGCTGAATTTAGCAGGAAAAGCTCCATGTTTTTTGTGGAAATAAGGCAGGAAAAACAGAACATGAGAATATTTTTAGAACTTTTTATATATTTTCAGTTGATTCTCTGTGTTTCAGACTGGCTACTTATGGGATGTAGTACAAGGTTACACTAGACCTTTATTTAGGGTGATCTTTACAGGTTACTCATGGCTTCACACAGAACCTCATAAAACACAATAGCTGAAACCTCTTAGAAACTAAAAGTTACATTTGTCAAATAGATGGTTTGAGCACTGATAATGTGAAACCTTGAAGGAAAGATTAACAAAATGACCTAAAGACAATGACGGATCATCATCTTCCAAATGGATCTGCAGTAGTGGTCACTTTTATAGGTACATTTATAGAGGTGTAGTTTCTTGTCCTTTACCCACATGTATATGTCTTCAGTTTGGGGACATATCTTGTATTTTCTCTTGGGGAAAAAAAAAAATCTACCATATTTATCTGTTTGTGCATTTTTTTCATGAAACAGACAATTTGTGCAGATTAGATTGGTTTTAGAGACACAGAACTGTGAAGGCCTGTTCTGTGTCTCTTAAAGCAATCTAATCTTCACAAATTGGGATTGATGAGATCTAGGAAAATGATTATCAGTAAAAGATGAAGCAGTAGAAAGATAGTGTATTTAACATAAAAGATGCTTTTTGTGTTTGAGACTGAAAGTCATTTTCAAATGAGGGGCTGAGTATCATAAGTTTTTCTCCAGGTTTTTGGTCTCACCTTGTATTTTTTGTTTTAGGGTTCTTTTTGTCATGCATTTTAATAATTTTTATTGATGCATGTTTTGTTTGAATACATATATTACTGAGCTTATTATGAGTTTGCTGTGAGATTAGGAAATAATACAAATTTTGAAGATTCACTAGGAACATAAGTTTACTGACCTGTGTTTGATGATCAAGAGCAATGATTTATTATATCAGACCTCAATGATGGCTGTTAAGGGTTTTTTAATGGTAGGGATTGAATGCAAAATCATGCTTCTGGCATTCAACAGTCGGTCTCTGTCCTGGCTTGCTTTTGTGAGGTCACTCAATGTCACCATGGCTCCTCTTCTCACTGGGACAAAGTACCCTGAGAATAATATTCCTGACTAATCTTCTGACATTCTTATGTTTCAAATATTCTCAGCATACTCAGGCACTCCTGGAATATGAAGTGAAGCCCTCAAAACATGTTGACTCACCAACCACACAAGTATGCATTAGCTTACACTGATTAAAATTGGTCTCATCTAAACAAATTAAGGGGTCTGCTCTCTCATCCATATGCATGGCTAGTTCTCATTAATGCTAATAGAGACTATGTGCATACATGGATGGGAGAACACACCTCTGAGGCTAACTGTACATTTTCAATTTGGTTTATTTCTGTAACAGCCGTGAAACTTTCAGTGTTATGTATTTCAATAATTTAGAGAAAGATCAAAGGGAAGAAAGCTTAATACTGTACCTTTTCTTGTACCTTACTGTGGTAAATAAATAAAACAATACACCTTATCTCTGTAAGTTGGGGAACAAGTAGTTATTTTTACCTGCTACTGGATTTTTATAGTGCCTACTAGCAAATTCAGATTTATATGCCTGAAATTTCAAGCATGAAATAAGGAAAAAACTAAAATAATTTATGCAAAAAAGTTTCATCCTCCCAAAACACTGAAACATTGATGTATATTTGTTTCAATGGAGTTATTAAACTGTTTAGAGAGATGCCTCTGCCCAAATTAAGGTGCAAGCAAGACCATATGCTGAAATCAAAAGTATGGATGTTATTTAACAGTAAATATGAGGGAGAGAGAGGGTGAGATATAAGGAAATAGGAAAAAGAGGTGTGGGAGGGGTAAAAAGGATAGTGACAGAGACAGATTAAGTAGAAAAAAATCACCACTCCCATTGATTCTCTTCTCACAGTTTTCTGGGTGGTGGGGATCCTGCAAAACATAGAGTTCAGTGGATTTATATAGGTTCAAGCCAGTTGAGAATTGTGGCATCATCCTTCTGGCCACAGAGAACAGGCACAGACTTTCCCAAGCATTTTCCCAGGGGAGGCTGTGAGAAGATCAGAGGAAAGAATGAGAAACAATTCTTATCTCCACTTGTTGCACCTGCTGTTGTGCACATGTGGAATGTGTCATGGAGATTTGTTTACCAAAGGGCGATTTCTTAATTGGACACTGGATGGTGTTTGGATGGATTGACCAATTAGGCCAAAGCTGTATCAGACTGGCTGTAAGGGTTACTGAGTTTCTTATAGTATAAGATGATATAATAAAGCAATTGATCAGCCTTCTGCAATCATAGAGTCAATGATAATTATTACCCAGCTGGGGGCCTGCAGCGACAGAGAATGTCCAGGTACCTTCCCTGGCAGGGGGGCGGGAGGCAAGTTTGACACCGTGTCTTGCAACAGACTGTGGATCTGCAGCATCACTTTGCATCAAGTGCAGTGCTCTGCGTTCAAGGCCTCAGCGACAGGTCTGGGGAGAAGTTCAGGGGGTCTTTGATGGACTATAACACCTCCTCAGCTGCCTCTCATGTGAATGTCCCATAGATGGGGCGGGGGGGGGGGGTGGTTTACAACTGAGAAATTTGTGTAGGGACGGTGGGTGTTGACTGCCTCTCACCTGAGGTTATGCTACATATCCAAAAACCCTCTCCCCATACTCCCTGCCCCCGAAGCCAGCCAGAGCTGATACCTTTCATGATACATTAATCTCCCTCAGCCTTATTTGCTTCTCCCTAAATCTGAGCTAAATGGACAATAGTGTCACCTTTATCTTATTTCATGTTCGATTGGGCAATTTAACCCACAGTCTAAAGTTCCAGTCCAGAGGCATATTCAGGGAGGAGTGGGCTTTGGTGGTCACACCTTCAGTTTTACCATAATGGGCAAACAGGTCATTCATAACAGTGTTTAAGCCATTAACAGTAACTAAAGTCTCTCACAGTATTAAATCTCTTGATGCCATCTTCAAAATTTTACAATTACAATTTATTTACTGTAAATACCATTTACTGTATTTGGTCATGTTCTTGTGCTACATGCAGCATATCAGCTGCAGTGAAGAATTCCCATGATTTAGTCCTTTCATATTCTGTTAATATGTTCTCAGAACATATTTTGTCAAGACATTTTAAATATTTGAATAATACAGTAAAAATAGTGTTGTGCATATGCTATCAGGCAGTAGGAGATTAATTAGCATTCTTTACAGTCTGAGCTGCACTGAGATAGAAGTGCACATTACAAGGTCTGGTGCCTCAAGGGAGTTTGTTCTCTGTATACATGGGCTTTAAAACAAGCCCCACTGTGAGAGGATGGTTTGGATTTTTTAATTGTAAGAATTGCCAAGTAAAAATTAATTGATTCATGATTACTAAAATACACCAATCACAGAGTTTTGGCAATGCTTTTATCTTTAGCTGCTTTCATAAAGCTCAGAATCTATTCTGGACTGTAAATTCCTTGATGCAATATTGCAAAAAATTGTCAAATGCATCTCTTTTCTTCACAATTTGAAGGGACTCTGTGTGTACTACTGACTATCTAAGCCAAGGATTCTAGTGGAAAAATAAGTCACTGGATATGATGGAGGATTGCAAAACTGAGTATTTTCGATAACTGTCATGGGTGAGGTAGACGCAGGAACAGAACCACACTGCTTAGTGACATATAATGTAAAAGGTACTTGTAAGTAGAATGGGACCACTGTGCAAGGATGTCCTCCATGAAAGACTGTTGTTATTGCTGTTTATTGCTTTCTAGCCCAGCTGACTGATGTAAGTAACCAAGGTTTTCATTGGTGACATCACAATTTCCTTTTAATTTCTCCATCACTAAAGCCATCTGGACATTGATACCTAGGTTACTATCACCTCCTGGCTTCCTGCTCCAAAATGTCTTATCTGGGTATAAATTTGTTATGAGGTCATCTTTATTTATTTTCTGTGCATACCTAATCATCAGAGCAGGCCAGGTGTAGCCCAGAGCTTTGAGAGATGCCTCTCCACAGAAGCTGTTTGTCCTTGGTTTGATTTTTATAGCTTATACCAGTGGCATGTAACAGTTCAGGCTGGGCACTAGGCAAATTCAGTCAAGGTCTCAGTCATTTCAGTGGTGTTGTGGTGGTTTAACACCATGTGGAAATTAAATTACAAATAAGCCACTCACCTTTCCCTGGCCCCTTCTAGTATGAGAGGGACAAAGGCAGAGATTATGGGTTGAGATAACAATTTACTGAAAACAAAAAACAACGGAATAAAAAAAGCACAGTAACAGCAGCAATAGTTTTTACAAAAGTATACAAAAGGGAAGGTGCTTTTCACACAAAAAAATACATAAACTTAGTTCTTCCTGGCTGCTGGGACAAATGCAAGATGGTGGCTGTTCCCGTGCTACCAACTGACCCTGTCCCAAAGCCCAAGGCGATGGAAAACAATGACGGCCAAACCCCTGCAAGCCGTACCATCTGTGTCATGCTTTGCCACTGCTCTGCTGCACTGGGGCTTGGGCTCCACTGGGGCTGTGCCTCCACACCACACTGGCTCTACTGCGCTCAGACACACTGAGCGCTTTCCGAAACCACATCCCATAGCCATGTCTTGGAGTAACGAGAGGGGATGGATAGTGGCAGCAAAGGATGGGGTCTGCAGGGCTGATGCTGACAACCTTCCCACTGGAGAGAGGGAAGCAAAATGGCAGAATTTCCAGGGTGTGCTCACCTTTTCTTTCTCCCTCTCTTCAACTAGGGCAGGTGCTTTCAGATAGCTTTTACCCTTTAGCAAAACATTTCACCCTTTCAAAATTACTATACTTTGTGAACTTGGTCTAGACTTGCTGATGAGGGAGGGAGGCTTTTCATGTGTTTCTGATCATAAAGATGCACACTTCTTCACTTGCCTGCTTCTTTTAACTTAGCCCAGCTTGTAACTTGAACAAATATAATTTGTTACACACCAGAGTAATACAGACAATTTTGAAAGACTTGGGATTTTGAGTTCTTAATTAACGTGAAGAACAGAGTTTCGGTTTTTTTTTTTTCTTGCATTAATCTACAAAGGCATCAATTCCCATGAATTAACAGAAGTAATAATGTGTTTGAGTAGAAGTGGAGGCTTTGAAGCAGAGTTCTGTTCTGTAAAGTGCTTCATGGTCACTGGTGGAGGTCACTGTTGATATTAATAATTTTAAAAACTGAAATTAAAACCTTTGTGCAATAAGAGGTGAATAATGCAGATTTGAAACATAGTAAATAACTGCTTCCGTAGTACATGATCAAAAAATAAAGTAGTTACTTTTCTGTAGAAGTTTAGAATGTTCTGCCAGAGGAAAGACAAAGAAAAATCCATTACTTTGATGGAATATGAATACTATGTTGGAGAATATTTCAGTTAGAAAAAAAGAGTAAAATTGCAGGTTTTGTAATGAATGTTTCCTACAAATGTGTCCAACCTAGTTGCAGCTTAGATCAGAGACCTCTGAAGCAATTCAGGTTTACCAAGAACTAGAATGATACAGAGAAAGAGAAAGTGACAGAGTTTGTTTTACAAGGTCACCCAGTCCCTGGCTTTTTCAGCAGAGGAAGCAGGTTACCAAAGTAATTAAGGTATAAAAATTAAATCCAAGATTAATTACTTAAGATGAAGAAAAGACACTAAGTCCATCTGCTTTGTGAATGTGTTCTGTGGTGCTAAGCTCCCACATGTGGGACATGCCATCTTCTGTCTCAGGGACATCTCAGGAGCATTTTCTCTGATTTAGCATGCTTTATGGACTGTCAACATATTCCCTCACTTCCTATATCTAGGCCGGTTTTCGGTAGATCCAGCTCTTTGCTATCATAATCCAGAAGGTTGTTTCTAGTCAGCCCCTGAAGATTTCCACTTATGATTACAGAAAGAGTATGGTGGAGTTGGTTTTGTCTAGGAAGTACAGGACAGAAGAGAATTAAAGCTGAGTTAGGGTGTAAATGCACATATAAGTCCCTTTTTGATGCTGAAAAAAAGCCAAACCAAGGAAAAATCCTAAACAAAACAAACCAAAACGAGCATAGTGTTTAATTTTTCCTTTTCATTATACAGTCTTTTCCTCATATTCTAATTCTCTTCTCAAACATTTGTCTGTATAAGGTGGAAACCTGTCTTCCAGGAATTTATGTCAGGCAAAACTGTGAATGTGCTGTAGATTCTAGAGAAATGAATTCCTGTCCAACTAGTCATATAATTTAGTAAAACTACTTAACTTAATCTTATCTCTTACAACAAATATGCATGCTTCATTAATTGACCAAAATGAATTAGTGGCAGAAATGTAGCTTTTGCAATTTTTCTTTAATAAGGAGAAAACAAGGAAAAACAAAAACAGAAGGAGAGTAGCTAATGTGGGAGATAGTAGATTGATTTTCTTTTGAGATAGAACATAAGGATTCTATTTCTGTTCAGTGCTGGCTTATTTGAGTATTTGTGCTGGTTCAAGAACCTGCTGCTAACAAGATGAGTTACAGAATGTTTTGTAGTCATTCTTGTGCATCCATAGTAATGTGAGATGTCATTGAAGAATAGGAAAAATTCAAGAATACAGCATTTATGGTTGATTTTGTTCAAATGAAGATGGATATATAGACCCATGTGAAGCCTTGTGACAGACTTAATTATTTGCTTATACTTTTAAATGAGAGAAAGACCTTAGAAAGTCAGGAGAGAGGGTTTTCAGTTTGCGTTTTTTTAAAACTATTTTTTGTATGGATTATATTGTACGTAGTGGTTTAGGTTAAATGGAAATTTTATCATTTCCTAATCTTACACTAATGCTATAATTACCATTTTGTGATTCAATCCATAAATTCCTTCTGGTCACATGGAGGAAGATAAGTGTCTTCTTACAGGTAGTACAAAAACATTCATACTTCTTTTGTGGAATTAGATTATTTTTTTATAATGCTTCTGAAGATGTCATTTTTCATACACCATAAGTCTGCTTTTTTCTCTCAGTTATGCTTAGGCAAAGCACATTTTTTCATAGATGTGGTTAACATTAGAGGTGTTCATTAGCAGCTGAATTTCCTGCTGCTTCACTGGTGGTAATAGGACAAGCTTTTTAAATGGTAAGGTTATTTTTCATTCAGCATTATTCCCTTAGTTCTTTATTAAAAAAAATATCCCACAAAAATACCACTGAACAGAATAATTCAGTTTGTGATTGGCACACAGTTTAGAAGCCAATATATATCTTCTTCTTAGTCTAAAAGGTCCTTTATTGTAAGGATGTCATTTGTCATACCCAGTTCTTTTTAAGTAATACAACTTGGACTGCCTACATTTTGGTACTTAAGTATTTATAAATGAGGTAGTCAATAATTTTGTTCTTTAATGTTCCATTGAAAAAGGTGGACAAGACAACTTTTGTGTTCTGGAATGTTTTATGAAGTTTTAAAGGGAATGTTTTAAAGAAATCTTCACTCAAAGTTCTAAGCTATATTAAGTCATAATGAACATAAATTTTTGAAAGAGCTAATGTAGAATCTTCACAGTAACATTATGGGCGATTTCATAGATTCGTAATCTACTCATTGGTTCAAATAGCTAAATTGTAGCTTTAACTTACGTTGATGGGTGATCAGAAGAATGAAGCAACCAGTGCCTTAAAATTTCTACTTGGGAATTTTCTTTTCCCTGGTTCCAGAGAGAGAGAAAAGAAGAATTTTTTTTTTCAGTTTTCATCAGCTATTGTCTTGGATTGTTTTGGCCACTTAGAAAATGCAAAAAACTTGCAATTTATTTTTTAAAATTTGTTGTTATTGTTTGATGTAATAGCTTTAATGACTTATTTGTTGGCAAGGTTCACGCTACTACTTTCTAGATTATTAAAGCACACAGAGAAAAATCTGAGTGAAATCTAAATTCAACCAAAAATCTATGTGGAGGCTTGGGTTGGAAAAAGGGTAAGATAGGGAAATTATAAGGATAAAAAAGAAAAAGGGAAACTCTCCTGTTCAGTCACTATGTGGAGAGTGGATTCCCTTATGAAATTTAGCCCCAGACTTGACAAATGGTTCAGGCCTGGAGGTTTTAAGAACACAAAAACTTTACAGCATTTAATTGAAAGCATAATTTAAACAATTTAATCAAAGATTCTATCAAATTTGCTATAGCATAATAATAACTCACTTTTAGGCCTTACTTATGAATCTAATATATTTAAGAATCTAAGAGAGCAACATTCACAGTCCATTTGCTTGCTGTGTCATATTCACACTCATAGATACACAGAACAAAAGAAGTATGTATGAGTCATACACCTGTGAAAAAATTCCCATTGAATTCCATAAAGTTGGGTTGGATGCCTTTGCATATTCTCAGTGTTCGAAGAGTTGAGTCTTGAGGAGTGGGGGGTATCAACCCAGGCTTTGTCATCATCGTTGGGTGATCCTCCAGGTATAGCAAACTTGAGACTTTGCTGATGGTGAGAGGCATCCCACTCAGAGGGAGATTGCTGATCACAGAGCACCGTGGTCCAGGAGAGCTCAGAGCGTCTCACTTAGGACTGCTGTTTATAGGGCCACAAGCAACAACAGCAACAATATCTATCAAACCAGTAAACAAAACCCAGAGATATTTGAGTAGGCCATATGGTTCCACAGGATGTTTCTCTGTTGGTTTGAAAGTGTCTGAAAGCCCCCACTCTCCAGGCCTGCTGTGACTTTGTCATCAGCTGCTGCTCCTGCCATCACAGGAGTCTGACGTGTTCCTGATGGGACCAGAGCTGTGTCAGGTTTGTGCTTTTGGAGCATCATCTTGCTCCTCGAGTGCACCTCTCTGTGCTAGGTCTGGGGCTGGCTCAAAGCAGTGGGACTGCTCCTGGCTTGAAGTAGGGGCTGACACAGAAGCACATTGCTGAATCAGAGGCTTAGCGTGCTGATTGATGTCTGTTCATCCTAACTTCATTCTACAAAGCTTTCTCAGTCACTTTCAGTTTGTTAATTCATTACTAGAGTCCTCTACCAGTGTTCCAAGTATCTGTTATACCTTATATTTCAGTGATGAAAGTATGTGTCTGAAGAGTGATAGCATTAAGAATAGCCAGTCTCTTGGGACATAGATGCCATAGATCAAAGCTGAGCTTTCACTGTAAATCTAAGGGAAATTACATTTTCAATTACTTATTACTCCATTTTCAACTCCAAATATTCAAGCAGGATTTCAAATTAATCTGTTCCAGCATTCATGCAGTCAAATGATTGCAAAATACGAGAGCACAAATTTAATCTCTAGAAAAGATTTTTGTTGTTATGTGATTTTATTTTTTAATTCATTTAGATGTCAGAAGTTTGACAGAAGGCTTTTATTTTGTTTTGTAATGAAGCAACAGAAAAAGCAACACAATCTTTTGGTTGAAGGCAAAGTCTGTTTCACCAACAAAGCTTAGTAACAAGGGAAGGTAGGGAATTTAAATGGTACACTACCTAACAGAAAAAGAAAAGAAAAATCCCAGTTTCCTGAGCCTTGGTAACTAATAAGTCTTAGATAATGGTGTTGGGCTACTTCAATGCACACAATAAAATTAAACTTAGAAGTTAAAATATCATGAAAATATCAAGTTAGCAATAGTTATGAAACATAATTACAAGGAGGGTCTGAAATTTGTTTGATACAAAAATGTACAAAGAAAATCAGCTATAAAAAATCAACACCATAGGGCAGAAAAAAGCCCAGAAATTATCAAAATGCTTTTGTGCTTTGCTTTTTCAGGAAAAAAATGGTTGTAATATGTATGATTTGAAGGGGAATAGGCAGTCTGATGAGTTTAAATATTTTTTATTGATGCTAAGAGGATTAATTTGAATTCTTAATACTAATTTCCCATTTTTCTCCATGTTTAGTGCTGCATGAACTATTTTGTGTGTTTCCTGTCTCTGATAAAGGTTTTTTGCTCTTTCTCAGAAGTTTCATTTATATGTTGAAGAGTGGGTGTTCCACCACAGCAGCATTTTCTTATGAAAGAAATAGTTATCAGCACTATTCACATCAATAATGACAACCTCAATACAGGAATATGTGTCAGATGCAACTCAGAGATCCATGGCTCTGGGAAGAATGAATGACAGTTGACTTCCAGTTTTAAAACTGGCTAGACAGTTCTCTATAGTTCTTCTGAGAGAGCTGTGTTCAGCCAGAAAGAGCTGTAGTGATGACAAAGTGAAGTCTAATTTAAGCCACTGCTGTCAACAATTCAACTCTTCCAGGACATTTTCTCTACTTCTTTTGAGGTTAGAGGTCTCACCTCAGTGAAGCTGCACCATTAGGCTATATATGTTAGGTGCATTTGATTCTCATTATTCTCAAAGTATTTCTATAATATAGAGATACATGTGTCATATATGAATACACTATTAAATATATGTACAGTCTTCAAAATGATTGTGGTTTTGGTGAACTAGAAAGTGTTACAAAATAAGGCTTCATATATATGTGAAGCAGAACAGTTAAAATGCAGGAGAACCAGGATTTTTTAAGGCCTTTTTAATGTGCCCCCTACCTTCTGTCCCTCCAAAATGCAGAGAGGCTGATAGAAACATACTGTATTTCAAGGGCTGAAAGTAAATTTTTGAAGCTTCTTGTAGAAGAGGTGAAACAAATTGTGTGTAAATTGTGAATTTCAGTATCATAATTTCTTTTTTTCCAATAGTCTATTTCATTTATCACCCAAGAGTGTGGGAGAACATCAGAATCCACTAGTATTCCTTTCTGACAAAAGTGAAATAAGACATGAT
The DNA here is from genome assembly GCF_024509145.1 of Vidua macroura. Classification (NCBI taxonomy): domain Eukaryota; kingdom Metazoa; phylum Chordata; class Aves; order Passeriformes; family Viduidae; genus Vidua; species Vidua macroura. The sequence goes on from NC_071571.1 coordinate 77,130,646, forward strand.
TCTGGCAATTACAGCTGAGTAGGCAAAACATTCTGGAATGTGATGATTTCCATTACATTGCTGTTTTGTTTTTTTGTTTTATTTCGTTGTTTTTTTTTTGTTTTTTTGGGTTTTTTTGTTTTGTTTTGTTTTGTTTGTTTGTTTGTTTGTTTGTTTTTCTTTCTTTTTTTTCTTTTTTTTCTTTTTTTTCTTTTTTTTCTTTTTTTTCTTTTTCTTTTAATCTGAGCTTGGTCTCCATCTCACAGCCAGAGTCCAAAATACAGAAGTCTAGAGATACATAGCTACATAGCACTTTGAAGGCTGATTAAAAGTACTGGAAATGTAATGGGGACTAAGTGAAGTGCTGCTCATTTTTAGATTAAATTGAATAAGCTCTGTTTCTGTTCTTCTCATCCCTTTTCAATGTCTCTTTTTTGTTGCATTCAATTTGGAAGAAAATTTGGGTCTTAAGGAGTTCAAAGAGGGTAAGAGTTTTACACACCGTATTAGCTAGTTGCTGCATATCTAATTAACTAGAAATTAGCTACCTACTGAGTTGATATCAGCTAGAGCTTTACCTTTAGTGTCTTAATAGGACAACTGTGCTGCATCTGCATAGATGCTTTTGTTTAACATTGCTGTCAAAAGAACAAAACTTTTACTCGTTTTTGAGCATGAGAGGTAATAGTGAAAACTGATGCTGTATCCTGGTTGTTTACAAAGCTATCTCTTTGTGTGGGCACAACTTAGAATTTATAGCCTACAGCCCCAATTGTTTTGCTTAAACATTATTTTACCTTCAAAATTTAATTAAATATCTCCTAAATATAAAAACATAGAGTCAACTTCCTAATAACTTCTGACATTAGCCTTCACATCCACATGTATATTTTAATGTCCTTAACATGCTCTACAAAATGTAAGTCATAACATTTTTTTCAACCAATGGATTCTGAGGTGTTTGTGCTTTATGATCACTTCATCTCCTCAATAGCATTTCTCTCCATTATTTTATATAATGGGAAGTCCCATATATTTGTTAAGTCTATAAAGTAAAGCAATAATACTCCTTGTATGGACAAACATATCCAAAAGCTGTTGTCTATGGCCCTCTTTACTCAGTGGCCCCTTAGCCATTAGGAGCGTCGACTGCTTTGTCATGGTGTTTTGTACCTTATGGCCTTGTCTTCTATATCATCCTTTGTTTCTTGCCTCTCTTATGGCAGCATCACGTCTGTCATGTGGCAGGTTCAGTTTTGGTTGCTAAGTGGCATTGCATAGATTTAATTACACAGTGTGTCATTTTGTCCAATTTTTGGGCATCCAGTCACATAAGCAGATACATCATCTGTATATCCATCATGTGAAGGATATGGGATGCCATGCTATGATATTGATTGCTTAAAACCCTGAGATTCTAACCACAGAGAAATTAGATAAAACATGAACATGTGGAAATTTGTGTTCTGCTCCATTTGCATCTGACTTTGGACTAGTAACTTTAACTAGAAATGTGAAAAAGAATGAAAAGTAGAAACTACTTATGATAAATTCTTTGAATGTGTGTTACTGTTACATCTCAATACACTAAAGGTAGCTAAAAGTACTAATAGCCTGACCTTTTCTCAGGTAGAAGGCAACTGTTATATGAAGTTGCTTTTGAACGTCCTCGAGTCAGTCTGATGTGACCAGATCTACTGCAGAACTTGAAAAATGATGTATTTGGTTCCGATCTTAAATATATGACTTCAAGACCCAAGGGGCTGGGATGGATTAATGACAATTTAAATAAATCAATAACTGTATGGAAGGGATAAAAAAAAAAAATAAGCCAGGGTCTTTGAGATGGTATCTAAACTTATTAAATACATGTGCCAGAATGTTCTGCTTGGATTTGAAAATATTCCTACCACTTGTTCCTTGATCATTCCTATAGCTGTTTTGCATGTGGTCTGGCTATATGCCTCTCACCATAAGACTTGTTATATTTTTTTGAGAAGGTGAAAATTCTGGGACAGAAACCAGCAAACAGAATTCAGGATACTGCCAAAAAGCCAATCCAAGGTACATCAGGCATAAGTATGAACATAGTTCAGAACTGGAAATAATAAATCTCTAGCATTTGGTCTACAGATATGAGTAAATGAAAGTCTGTCTGGAAAACAAAGTAAGCAATGTAAAACCTTGCTGCTGTGTAGAGATTAATGGTATTTAGGGTCTGGAAAAAGGGAAATACTTTGACAAGACACAAGTTTTGTTGAGCTGCAACTCATGATGAATATTGCAGCTAAAAAGGAATAGATTATCTGTGGTCTGCCACAATTATCTATATAGGGAAAGCACTTATTAATTTTAGACTGGACACTTCTACATCAGAAACAATGAAATAGTTGCCAAGCAGGTGACAAGGGGGCAATAAGGTAAAATTAATCATATGTAGTGGCAATTTTGACCATATTATTTACGTATTTGAACTACATGTGTAGGTTAATAAAGTGGAGAAAAAGTGATGGCTTGTAATATTGTCTGGGTAAAAGATCTGGGCTTGTCAAGAGCCTGTTCTTATTACATTTTAGGAGATGTCAGGTACTCCATCATTCAGAGTCAAAGTCTCCAACCTTACCTAAAACTTATGTAACTAAAAGGTTCCCCTTTTCCTCAGGAAAATTGATATTCCATACTCTATTTTTTTTAATATGAGCATATGACATAAATTAAGTAAAAACCCCAACAAACAAAATCAGCCACTAAATTAACTGTACCCCCAAAACAAAACTATGATCAAATTCTTTCCATATATATAGAGAAAAGTAATTAAAGAAATGAGAATAAGGAGGATTTTTTTTTTTTTTTTTTTGCTAAGAATGAAATTCTAAGAGAAACACTTTTATAATGTTTTTATCAAAGTAAAAAATAATCTCTGATTACTTCTTGGGTTGCCTTTGGCATTTGGTATATCTTCTGGGAAAGATTATTTTGATATCATAGAATCATAGAATGGCTTGGATTAGAAGGAATCTGGAGGATCATCTTGTTCCAAACCCCTTGCCATGCATGGGGACACTTTCTACTAGACCAGGTTGTTCAGAGCCTCATCAACCTGACCTTGAAGACTTTCATGGAAGTGTGGTATAATAAAGAACATATTGGACATTTACTCTGAGGGAAAAAGACAAATGAAGGAGAATGACTAGAAATTCTGAGCAGCACTGGGAAGAGCTAAAAATTTAGACCATAAGAAACACAAAAGGGGAAAATAATAAATAGGAAATTAATAACTGGAGAGAATAGAGGAGAAAGTAATAAGGAAAATAGTAAACAAAAAAAAAGTAAAAATGTATATAAAGATATATAAGTCCGCATTGTCCATCTTGGGAATGTAGCAGTCTATGGGTACAGCACATCCCTGGTTTGGCAAATACAAGGAAAATCCCTCCCCTCCTCCCCCCCCCCCCGCCCCTTTTTTTTTTTTTTACTCTGGAAGATACAAAAAATGTAACTCCAGTATTTTGAGGAAATTAAGGCGTTTCTATTAGGGCAGTGAGGCCCTGAAATACTTTTCAAGGAAGCAAACCTCTAGATTTGGCTACTGATTCTTCCAACTAGGATATTATTTTATAAAAGGATATTAAGGATTGCTGAAATTGACTGTTATTGATCTTTCCACTTGTAGCTTGGTGAAAAGTGTAAGTGTGAGATTTTACACAGATCACAGAGACCACTCTTTCCAACACTTTAGATGTTCATGGAGTGTTGCATCCCCACAATGGAGGAAAGAGTAGAGATTCATTATAGACCTGTTATTCAGTACAGTGCAATCCAGCATACACTGGGCAGGAGACACCGCAGGATGTAGTTAAGTTATTAGAGCCTGGTAATTTATATACATTTCCTTTCAAGTTACCCTATGCATCACTGTTACTGCAAACTAAGATTTTAAACAAAGGCAACAGACTTATGACTGTCATAAAAACATACTTTCTAAGGTAGCATGAAGGTTACTTGACTTTGGGGAAAAAAAAAGTTTGACCTATTTATATGAACCTTGGCTGCAAAAGGAAATAGAACAAGCTGTGAAAGCCCATTGCATAGACCAACAGTTCAAGCTATAGATTACAGAACCTAAAGTGGTAGTTAGTAAATCAAATAATGCCTCTTACTCAGCAAGTAACACTCCTTCCTTCCAAAAGAATAGTGACTGTCTTAAATTTGTAAAAAATATTCCTTGGCAACTTTCTGGAAACCTTTTCACTTCCATTCATGGTACAGAAGAATCACTCTGTAACATAACTCATAAAAGACAAGGTAAGGCTTTTCTTTATCTTACTTACAAGCAGAGAATCAAAGAAGAGTAAAAAGAAATCTGGCAACCTGCAAAGGAGAGCCTTGCAGAGTTTTCAGCTTCTGTCCTGTCATATACTGAATTAGCAAAATAACAGATTGCCAATAAAATTGAAATAATCACATTCTAGGACAGGATGAGCAATATGAGGAAAGATGTACTGCATTGGTTGGACTCTGTCTTCTGCTGGTAATGGAAAGTGTGTTGCTGGCTGACTCCTAATTTAATAAAGGAAAAAAAAAGCACTAACTGGTTATATTTTATCATAATATTTGATATAATATGACCTTAATTTAACATCTGTTCTGGGCATGTCCAGTTAGATAACAATATGTTATAAAAATCTGAGTGCTTTGAAAGGCTGATGAAAAGAAGACAGGAAATGAATGCTCAAAATTAATCAACCACCTTCTTCATCTGAAAAAATGACTCTCACTCTCTGTGTTGGTTGAACTCCAGGCAGCAACCAAGCACCACACATCTGCTCGCTTGCACTCCCCACAGCAGGTGGGGGAGAGCGGAATTGGAAGGGTAAATACAAGAAACTCATGGGTTTAGATTAGAACAACTTAATAATTGCAACAATAATAATAACAAAAACAACAACTTTAATTTTAATTTTAAAAAGTAATAAAAAGAGGCAAATAAACCCCAAGAAAGACAAGTGATGAAAATGAACAGTTGCTCACCACTAACTGACTGATGCTCACCCAGTCCCTGAGAAGCAGCCCTATGGCAAACCTTCCCCTTTATTTATATATTCCTGATCATGATGCCATATGGTGTGGAATATCCTTTTGGTCAGTTGCAATCAGCTGTCCTGGCTGTTTCCACTCTCAAATTCTTATGCACCCTCACCTATTTGCTGTTGGGGTGGTGTGAGAAGCAAAAAAGGCCTTGGCTCTGAGCACTGATCAGCAGCAACCAAGACATCTCTGAGTTATCAACACTGTTTCCAGCATAAATCCAAGCCATAGTCCCATACTAGCTCTTATGGAGAAAAATTACTTCAGCCCAACTGAAACCAGCAAACGCTCCACTGTTACTATGATATTTTTCTTTTAGTAATTTAGGGATGACAAAACTATTTTGACAACACTTCAGTTTAAGATTTGATGCAGTGAAGTATTGATGGTCTTGTATAAAAGATTAAAAATTGTCAAAAATTGTCAGCAGGCTTCTGTGGGAACTAGTAATCAGCATAATTCATAGAAAAAATAAAGTGACAGTGCAGCATGCACAAAGGGAGGCAAAAGATCCTGATCTGCTTATCATTGTACAGATATTGTAAAATTTTAGTCATGAGATGTTGACAATGGCTCAGAAAAAGACACTGAAGATCGGTCACCTGAGAATGATTAATTACCACCATGTTTTATCTTAATAGTAGCAATGAGCTACATATCTGTACAACATCAAAATGTTTGTTAATTATGTGTTTTTTTAGTATAGAGGATAAAATATAAAATTAGTAATGTTTATTGACTGTATTTTGCAATAAAATGTATCAGTGGCTCACCAAGGGAAGAGAGGAGATGCCTGTTCTCTCTGACTCAGTAAAATAACATTAATTAGTCAGTCAAACACAGGATATAACAAACAAACATATCTAAGGAAGCAGAAAAGTACTCATTTTACACAAAAAAGCAGAGTCAGCTGATTTTCTCTGTATGTACTCAATACAGTAATTTTCCAAGAGAAACAATGATGCTGCCTGTGTGCAATGGGAGAATTGATGGGAGAACATGGCTACAGGGATGTAACATTTTGCAAAAATGTAATGATTTTTGGTGGAGGCGGTAAAGCAGAGATTCTCTCTGACAGTACTGTCTGGGGTATAAAGTAAGGAAAAGATTATAAATGCTTCTGCCATCTTACCTGCAAGAGCATACCAGCTGTATCTGGTTTTGAGAGGAGGATAAAGAACATTCTTGTTTAACCTTAGCTGAATAGACCAAGTTCCTCTTGTGAACACATTAAAATTATTAGAGTTGAAGAGAGAAAAAAAAATTGATAGAGGGAAAAATATGCATTTTACTTTAACTTGGATTCAGTTAAGGTTATTTTTAAATGTGTTGATAACTGATTACCACTTAGATATTATGAACATAAGAATAGGAGGAACCTAAACATTATATCTCCAGCAGGGTTTGAAGCAGCCAAAAATGTGAGTCTTCATTTCATCTCCATAGATTAGGCACCACAAAGAGCAGAAAAACATGTATGAAAACCAAGAAGCCTACTATGGTGCCTACAAATTGTTTTGATTTTTCTTTCAGGTGTATATACGTCCTAGTGATTATCATGTTATTGGTAGTTAGAATACACAGACTAAAAGGTCAGTTTAAGTGTAGAAAGTTCGTGAATTGAATAAGAAAACCAAATTTTGATCAATGTGTAGAAGCCAAATTCAAATTGATGCTCACTATCATGGATAAGTAACACTAAAAAATATAATCAATTCATCTTGAAAATAATTGTACATTTCAGCAAGGTACTGTAGAGCAAAGGAGCAGCATATATTAAGCAAAAGCAGAAAATTGCATACAGTGCTATTAAGATGTAATTGTTATAAACAAAGGTTTTACAGAGAATATTCACCACTCTCTGTAGGAGAGAGATCAATAGTATTCATGAGACAGTGCACTTGAGTAATCAAATTTCTTATTCTTTTTTACACAGAATAACTTTCCTTTGAGCACTACAAATTTAGATCAGCCACAAACTATAAGTCAACAAATAAATTGGTGTATGTTTTCCAAAGATTGAAATCAACCCGAAATATTGTAATGGAGTATAGCTTTTCTTTTTTTATTCCTTTTAATTTTCTTTTTTTTTTTTCCCCTGGATGGCTTTCCTTCATTAAAACCTCATTAGTTTGTGCTCCCATGTAGCACACTGAAACTGATTGTGTTTTGGATGCTCTCTTTTGATTAACTGTGGGCATTTCAAGTTTACATGTATGATAGATCATAAAACCAAATGCATGTTGCATGCTCTATGTGTGTAACTTGCTGCAACATGAAGACATCAACAAGTCAGTCTTAAAAGAGTAATCTTGGAAGCTGAGGAAAGCACTTGCTGTGCCAGGTCATGTAGCTTTGAAGCAACGCAGAAATTTATTAAATGAATTTTGCATTCTCAGAATGTAGTTTTTAAAAATGGCATATCCTTTTCGATAAGAACCTTTTGGCATTTCAGTCTATCACTCATAGCCAAGAAGGACTAAGCCAATGTTGAAGACACTTTGTTGGATTTAATTCAAATCCTAGCTCTGCTTGCCTCAGTGGATTTTTTCAGATCCTTTTGCTCTATATTCAGTTCCCTCTTTGTGTAATACAGTTGCTGGTATTCATATTCTGTGAAGATCTATCAAGACATTTTATTCATTAGTGCCTAGAAAGTCATGTGCTACATTCTGAAGTTTATTTATATTATATATATGGATGTATAAATGAACAGTCCTAGTATATACACTACTCATTATTATTTGGATCACTATTTAGTATTTTTGTTCTTTAGAAGATTATGAAACCAATGTTTTATCTACTAAATACACTTTGTCTTTAATGTTTGAAAGGTTTTATGTGCTTTTTGTTCACCACTATCAAATTGTGCTATAAATAACCATACTGCTACATTATAAACTCTTTATTCTTTCTTAGTTCCACAAAAGTTTTTTTGTGAGGTCATTTTTTTTCCCCAAACAGGATGGAAAAAAAATTGAAAACCAATTTTTGTTGCATTGTTATGTATATTTATCTTGGTTTTACTGCGATATTCAGGATTAAAGTTAAGGAAAGTAGTAGGAAAATATATATTAACATTGTAGCTCTAAATCTTAAAGTAGAATTTCACTTGTGCCAGTACTTTCTGAACGTGTATGCTAAGTGTGTTAGATGCCAGGGATCTCTAAAAGAAATTAGGATTATAAAGGATTATAAAGAATATTGTTTCCTTTACAATGCAAGCTCTGCCAAAAAAAATTATATGACAATTATTATGTTGTTGACCTGCTTTTAAAGAGCAGCATTTTGAGGAGATGCATGGAAGGACATTATACCACACAGAAAAGAGCTGTTAGCAAACTCAACATGTGAAACATTTAAAAGTGTTAACATATATCTCCTTCCAATGCAAAACTGAATGGAATGTTATCAAGTTTTGTTTCCTCAACTGTAAACAGATAGCAGAAGAATTCTCCTTTATTAAACTTGTAGCGAATGCAAAAAGGCCATAGTATTAAGGTCAAAGAATGAAGTTGCAGTTGCCTTGTTATTGACAATGGTTTTTAAAAGAAGAACATTTTTACCTTTTCTGACTTCCTTCCCTTCTCTTCCTCATTTTTTTCTTGTCTTTTCCCTGGTTGACTCTAAAGCTCAGAAATGGTGGTTTTCAGTGTTTCAGCTTCTGAACTGAAAAATAATTTTGTGGAGTGAGTGAACACATGCTTTTGAACAGACAAATGAGCAAAACCAAAAGCACCACCAGGAAAAATGGTCCATAATGACCATTGAATGTCATGCTGTTTACCCAGGGCAATGTGTGCTCACATCCCACTGTGCCTCGCAGCTGTTCTGAATAGAAGAAACACTGACTGTCCTAAAATATGTTATCTACAGTGACCATATGCAGAAAAAGGAGTCACAGGAAATTTAGGCTTTGTAAGAAGAGCTTCCAGAACTGCAACTGCAATATATCCTAGAGGTAAATTTTCCCCAAATTCTTGATAAAATTATTGAAATTTGCACCATTGAGTGTGTATAATGCTTTCTGAATCTTTGTAGTATAAGAATGAAGAAAGTCAAGAATCAGTTTTTCAGGACATTAGGGACTTGAGTTCATTTCAGGTGGAACTGATGTATGCTGATTCTTTTTTTTTTTTTTAAGCTTCCCTGCAAGCCACATTTTCTTCTTCTAAAATGCCACTTTAAAATGCCTGCAGGTCCTGTGAGCACAAAGGTTTGTTTTGCCATCCATATCATTGCTCTAAAAAGCATTCCACAAAAGTGGAAAGAAAAGTGGGAAATTATTTGTTGAACTTTTTCAAACGATATTTTCACAAATCTTTAGCCTCTCTTCTATTTTTTTTTTCCTGATCAGCTTTAGCAAAATAAAAGGGAGCCAGAAGACTCAGAGAAATTAATTATAAACTGACATGTTGTTGAAGTCATGCCTTATATGGATGCAAAAAAATTTAAATTTTTCACTAACACACAGTCCTCTCTATTCTTTTTTTTTTTTTTTTTATGTTTTACTTTTCTTTTTCTTTTTTTTTTTTCCTCTTGGTTTGGTTTTGGTTTTGGTTTGTTGTTGTTGTTGTTGTTGTTGTTTTGGTTTGTTTTTTTTTTTGTTTTGTTTGTTTTTTGGCAGGGGGAGGGGTGTTCTTGCAGGCTGTGTGAATGTGACACTTTTCAGCTGTGTGTTTCTAGGCTCTTTAATAAGCCTAAGCAGATTTTTGTGTCAGTTACATTGATAAAAATCTGCAACGATGCCTTGCTTGTCTTTGGTGCTTGTCTAGGTGTCTATCTGTGTATTTGAAATAAAGAATCTTTTATCCTTTTTTTAATTTTAAGATCTGATCACTGATTAGGAGAAAATGGCTTGTCAACTCCTGCAGGAAAAGTTTGCTGCATCCAAAATTGTTTGTTTTGTGCTTGCTTAACAATGAAGCGTCGAATCTGTTGCTGTTTATAGAGTTAAATGGTGTTCCCAAATAAAGGAACAATACACCAGAAAAAAGAGCAAAATAAACATTTTCTAACTGTTTGTCTCCTTCCCCATTTTATTTTCCCAATTTTATTTTCTTCCAAGCTCCAAATTGTCTGTGCAAAATGCACATCTGCCTCCTTCAGAGGATTCTGTTTCAAGCAATGTCATGACCCACCCAGGCCGTTAAAGTGGCACACAAGACTTTCCTCACCCTTTTTCATCCTCTCTGAAATATTTTAGGGTAGAAGAGAAAGTGTTTAGATCCTCCGGGTGATTTCTGCTCAGCCAAGCTAATCCCATTATCCGTTAGTCATGTTTACATCAGGCTAAGAGCTAATAACTCATGTGGAACTCTGTAACCATCTTTAATCTTATTCTTCATCCAAGAGCCTGGCTTTCTCAGATTATTAATGGTGATGGGTGAGTGTCCTGTCAGGCTTCTCCTAGAATCGCAGAGCGACACAAGGTTAGCCCTTTCAGACCAGCTCTCTGGGGTGACATATGGTAATCACATGTACCCCTCCTCCCAAGGAAAAGAGCTTACTATCTCATACAGGGTCTCAAAATAGTCATTGTTCTCATGCAACCCATTAAAGAGTTGATTTTTCCCTTCTGAAAAAGTTGGAAATAGATGTAGGGAGAATTGTGACTGACTAAGTCTGCTGTCATCTTGGTGGCAGGCTGTTTGTATCCAAGTGAGTCTTCTTTTGTTGTAAAATGATCATACAGAAGATTTCTGAATCCCAGTAGGCATACAGATGCCAAAGGATGCCCTCAGAATTAAATAAACCACGGATGACATACTGTGAAGAAATTATTTTTTAATTCTTTTCTGACTGACTTAAACGATTCAGTGTACCAACAGCATTATAGAACAATAATCATTTTGCATTCATTTGTCAAAATGTTTAGTACTTGAAGGTGTGAATAGTTACTATAATTTTCATGCATGTTTTTGTAAACAGCAAAAATCCCCCTTAGTGTCAATATAATAATGTAAAATCACAGCTTTAAGCTTAGACTTTATAAGATAAGTGAAATTGAAATAGGGTGAAGAATTTGTTTAAGCTGTTCCTATTCCAGTGGGCAAATCTGCTGTATTGTTGCAATCAGAATGAGCCAGTGTAAGCACGTCAGGCTAAGTGATCATCCTTTTCATCCTAGACCATGGTCAAGAAGCCTTTGTCTATTGAATAAAGATGATATGCAAGTATCCTGCCAAGTTTCAGTTTGTGAAAACTAAATAAGGCCAAGAGAAGACCTTGATAAGGAACCTGTAATTTATGCAGCCCTGAAATGCTAAACATTATCAGAGGAGTGTTACTACTTTCACGATTAAAAAAAAAACCAACAAAAAAAACCCCACCAACAACAAAACCAAACAAGCAAACAAATAAACACCCCAACCTTCCAACAAAATTATTTGGTCATGTAAGTCTGTCAGGAATGAAATAGCTTAGGATATACTCTGCTCAGCAACAGTCTCCTTTATTCATCCCAATGTAAAATCTTTCAGGTTGAAATAGACAACCAAATCCTTATCTTAACTGACATCATATCTACAAGCAGATAATGTTTAACTGAATAAAAGGGAAAATATAGGGATGTCATGGGATCTGTTAAATTGTGATTTATCTCTTGATGGAACTGGAAAACAATCTGCTAATTCAGTTAAAATTTGACTGCATCACCTTATTCTAAAAAACAATTTATTTTTATATATATATATATATATATATATATATATATATATATATATATGAATAGGTATAATGGACTTTAAAATATTTTCAGACATGTGATTTGATCATTTAAACATAAAATCTCTTTTCTTTTATAAATAAATACAAATTTACACAATACTTTTCTTTCAGAACTATTCATAGACTCATAGCATCATAAAGTCGCAGAATGTTTTGGGTTCAAAGGGAGATTAAAAGTCATCTAATTCACACCCCTTGCCATTTGCCACTAGACAACCTGGCCTTGAACAATTCCAGGAATGCAGCATCCACAATGTCTCTGGGAAACCTCTGCTAGTGCCTCACCAGCCTCTGAGTAAAGAAATTCTTCCTAATATTTAATCTAATTCTCCCATCTTTTACTTTAAAATCTTTCTCCCTTGTCCTGTCTGCCAATGAAAAAAGTTGCTCTAGACAGTTCCTATAAGGTCCCTTTAAATACTGGAGGGCTACTAATGTGTTGTCTCTGGAGCCTTCTCTTCTCCAGTCTGAACAACTCCAGCTCTCTCAGCCTGTCTTCATAGGAGAGATGCTTCAGCCTTCTGATCATCTTCATGGATTCCTCCGGACTCTCTCCAACAGGTTTGTCTATGCCCTCCTTGTGCTGGGGACTCCAGATCTGGATGCAGCACTCCAGGTGTGGTCTCACCAGAGCAGAGCACACAGGGCAGAATGACTTCCCGTGCCTTGCGGGCCGCACTGCAGGATATGATTTGCTTTCTGGGATGCAAACACACACTGTTGGCTCATGTCCATCCTTTTGTCCACGAGAACCTCTAAGTCCTTTTCTGAAGGCCTGCTTTCAATTAGTTATTTTTCAGTCATTTCTGGGATTGCCCTGACCCAGGTGCAGCACCTTGCACTTGGCCTTGTTGAGCCTCGTGAGTTCCTCATCACCACAGTTCTCTAATTTGGTCATGTCTCTCTGGATGGCATCCCATCCTTCAGGTGTGTCAACTGCATCACTCAGCTTGGTTTCATCTGCCAGCTTGCTGAGGGTGTGTTTGATCTCACTGTCTGTGCCACTGATGAAGATGTTAAAGAATATCGGTCTTAAGACAGGGCCCTGTGGGACAAAATAGTATAAGGTATTTTAAAAAGACCAAGCCCCAAACCCCAAAGTTTGTGCAATAAAGATTAAAATTTGTTAAGCATTTTTCAGTATTTTTTTTTACAGAATGAAATATACATGGTTTAACCTAAACATCTTTATAATTTCCCTTTCCTAAATCAGAAGCACCAGAGTATGGGGAGCAGTGGTTTGGTAGGAGAGAAATCCCAATTGATTTTGTGGCCTTTGACTCAAAGCAAGGACTTTCTGTTACTCTATATAATAGGGAAAGGTGGGAGGAGAACACCAATGACAAAAGTGGCTGAAGAAAGGGAAGCCAATCTTACAGGCCCTATGGAGGCTGGTTTGCAAGCCTTGAGAGCTTGAGCAGGTGCAAGAGCACGGGCCTGCCAGGAAACTTTGTGTTGACAGAAGGATGGAAATTCATGTAAATAAGTCTTTCTTGTCACAGCTTAGCATTTGATAGATGAAAATTATGCTGATTTTATAGAATTAACCTGTCATTTTATGGAGAGAATTACTTAGAACCTCTGGGTTATAAAATCCAATCATGTGCACATAAGTAAAGCCTGACTTCAAAATCTTTACCTCTGAGTCCTTGCTCTTCCTGCTGGCTTCCAGGAACACTGTAGCCTCCTCTGCATAACTCTTTCTGTGGTTCAATTTCCTCTGCTTCTAACTGCTGGATTTCTGTAGTCTCCAACTTATAAGGTCATTGCCCATCATGGGGACATAGATTTTACCTCTCTGCTCATATGAAATGCTAAACCATCTGGGCATACTTCTGGCTTGTGTTTTATGTTGAAAATTACTTTTGTAGTTTCCTATGTCTGCTTTACAGGATGGCATCTTTTAATCTTCTCTTTTTCTCTTCTGTTTGTACCTCCAAAAACTGATATCTACAACTGGAATGTATTCCATTTAATTTATGACAGTAGTGGTTTCAGGGTGCAGGGCTTGGGTTTCTTTTTTTTTTTTTTTTTAGGTGGTGTTTTTTGTTCAAAAAGATTTGTGGGGTTTCTTTATTAAAGAGCAATGGAAAACAATTTCTATACAACACTGCAATATACTGTTTTTATGAGAGGCCTTACCTTAGAATGCTTTATCGAATGGAAAATAAGCTTTTTTTTTACTTTTCTCTTTAGGAAACCCTTTTTGAACAAACTTTGTTTTGCATTTCCTCTTGATTTTAAATTAGGCTTGATCTAAAAAAACTGGTAATTCCAAAAGGGAAGGAATCTGTGTTTCAATTGGTTTCTTTCTTTAATTCTGAATAAAGTTCAATTTACAAAGAGATGACATTTCAAAATACCATATGAAATTAAATGAAATTGTATTTTAATTTTTTTAAAATTTTGAGATAAATAGACTTTGTTCATTATTGAATATTTTAATTTCAATTTTTTTTTTTATTCTAAGTGGAATTTAATGTCTGAAAATACTTTGAAAAAGTCTGAAATGAAACGGAGTATTCAAAAATATTTCCTTATTTCCAAAATATGTTTTCTTTAGTTTCACCTGATTTGACTTAGTTTAGCCAAGTATAGCATTTCTGATAGAATTTTTTCATGTAAGTTTTCAGTCATATTTACCTTTCATTAAACAATGGAAAGACAGTTCAGATCTAAAAGTTTAAAAAAGAAAGAGCTTCCCATCTTGCAAAGTTTCCTATTTCATATAATCCTAATCCAAATCTAATTCCATTATTTTTTGAGCCTGTCCATGCCTCTTTTATTTTGCCTCTGTTTCCTATAGTCTAAAAAGGAAAACTCAAGCAATATCAGAAGAGAAAATGTCATGGAAGGGTGTATGAAAAGATCAGACATTTAAAATGGTTACTTGTCTTTTCAGCTTCTGTCATGTTTTCTTTTGCAATTTCTCATCTTCTTAATGTCTCGGTAAGTGTCCAATTCTATTTTTCACAGCTTGAAAGTTTTCTGGCCTTCTTAGTTATGCTGTACTTTTTGAGTGCTGCAGTAAGAATTTGGTAAATAAGGACTATTTCTCTTATTAATTCCTTACTTTGAAAGAAAGCAATATGTATTCTAGCATCTCTTGTGTTAGCAATTTATCCATTTAGTCTTACATTTTCATTGCATTATTATCTCCTGCAGCCCCCTCTGTAACCTCAAGAAGCTTTTGGGACACAAATGTGGTTAATTTTATTTCTTTCATCAAATTTAAATCTATACTTCCAGTTTTGACAAGAGAAAATTTAAAAATAAAGGATGGAATGTAAAAGTGCTGCAGTAAGTGCTTTCAATTTGAAAAATAAATGTCCCAGGTACACAGTCAAAATTAGAAAATGCATTTGAGTTTTGTGCAGGGCGATTATACTCTTTGGGATAACACATTATATTTGGGATTGGGGTTTTTTTTCAGCAGAAGAATATATTTAATTTTCTTATTTTCACTTCTAAGAAGTGGACCACTGCCCTTTATAGAAAATGGAAGATATATCAAGTGTCTACTTTGTTTCTTTTTTTACTGGCAAACAGCAACTTTCTTGGAGCCCAAACGGTATGAGAAGGGAAACTGCACCTTAAAAACATTTGAGGAAGTTATATTATTGGCAGCGTCCTTCAGGAATGCTTTTTCTTTAGGAAAACTAGATGGGGAAAGGATTTTTTGCATTGTATTGAGAAGATAATTTTTTGTTATTCAGCAGAAAATATATTTGGTGTTTTTCAGAGAATTTACCACTCTTAGGCATGCCTGTAATGAATAAATTTCATTTTTCTTAGGTGTATATAAACATGTCTCTGTGTGTCTTACTATTTATGCATCCATATACACACAGAATACAAAATAAAGGGATATTTGCTGTCCTGAATTCTTTGGCCTGCAGGCCAAAGCAAATGTAGTTGTCATGAAAGCTTTGTTTTGGTATCATAAGAATGACTGAAAATTATATTATTTTTGAAATAAGTTGAAGAAACTTAGAGACCTGAGAGTTTTACCTTGTTTTCTTAGAAGAAAATAAATCATTAAGTGAAATTGTAATACTTGGTTTTGGCTTTGCTCTGAGAAAAAAAATTACTAGTTCTTTTCTTTTATTTTTTTTTTAAGTGATTAAATGCTTAATCTTTGCAGAACAAAAGGGATGTGTGGGAGGGGAAACTTTGTTACCTCCCATAGGCTGAAAGACACATTAAGTCTGGAAGACAATTAAAAGTCTTAGATTTGCTGCAAATTCTTGAATAAACGAGTGCTCTTCAAAATCAGATTGGTAGCAGTTTGGTCTCTCTGTTTCAGAGATTGTATCAAACAGGAAACATGTGAACTAAGTCATCAAGGATGCTGTAATTTTTTCCATTACTCACACAAGCAAACAAATTCGGAGTTTTAACATCGCATATAGTCCAACTTCCTATACAAGCAGATAATGAAAAGATATATGGTGCCCTATGCTAATATGTATCCAAGTTGCCCTAGTTTTCAAAGTACTCGGCACACATGACCTCTGAAGCAGACCTCTTTAATTCATGTGTCTAACTACAAACTTAATGTCTTGTTTTAACATGCTGTTGCATTTTAATGACAAAGTCTCATCTCCTCTCTCTTCCCTTTGCTCTCTTCTAATACTGTTTCTAAAATTTGTGAAGAGAAAAAACAACAGCAAAGAGAGTGAGATAGGGAAGGTGATTAATTAGTGACCAATAAAGAGGTGACTTGATTGATGTGTTGACATGCTGGAATGCTGGTGCAGTATTTTGCTCTTAATTTTTCTAACTTGAGCCAGTATGACAACTGGGATGTTGCACAGTTGCTGACACACATCTGTGGATTTAGGGGGAAATTAGAAATTCCCTGCACCTCATTTGCTTAGGTTTTCTTACCTAACTGTAGTGTGATTATTTCTCAGTAATAGTGTTAAAGTCTGTAACCTGTCTGAAAACTCTCATTTGCATAACTATTATTCAGCTTGTTTTTAAACAAGGGCTGAATAAGTCAGTCTTTTTCATTGATTAGCTGAGAGCCATTTTAACTACCTTATTAAGAAATAATCACAACAATTCTTTCTGCTCTGATTGTGTGCTGCTGCCCAGCCAGGCTGCCAAGTATTGCTGCAGATGCTAACTAGTTAAATATTTAAATATAATTAGTGATGCTTGAATACCATAATGATGGCTAACACAGGTAACTGAGAACTACAGTCTTTTTTTTCTGAACTAGGAAGAGCTCTCAGAAGATGTAGTACTTTATGATTTTGGGGGGTTATGTATCCTAGAGAATTAGTAGCTCATTCTGTACTAATGACAAACCTGAATCTTGGAACCTTGTTTTTCCTTCTCATTTCCTTTGGGGACAGTAGATTTGTTTCTGCACTTTCCATATATTTTCAATTCTGTAGAAACCTCATGAAATTTACTCAAACAAAAGTAGAGGGATAGCCCCCTTCTTCAGCAATATCAAAACATGGCTAGGGGTCTAAAGTTTGTGACCTGAGTTCCAGTCCAGGTTTTGAACTGCTCAACAGAGATTCTGTTTCACACATATCAGATGAGAGATGTGTCTGATGGGCTCCTGTCTGGTCTCTCTCTTTCTTTGGTCCTCACCTGAAATTCTGTCTGTGGATCTGAACAAAGCAGGTAAATAGGTGGAAATACATCTGGTGGTTTAGCAGATGCTGAGAAACAGAAGAGTTGCAAGTGGTGAGTCAATGGAAAATTCTCAGTCACAAGAGTTTGCTGCATTATGCTTTGTCTGAAAAAACAAAGGAGTAGTAAAGCCAGTAGTGATTTATATAATCTAAAAAGTATGAATTTATTCCATTTCCAAGTTGCAGGGTTTGGTTTTAAATGCTCTTTAATGCCACAAACCATATAAAAATATGTATGTGTATCAAAAGGGGTAAAACCAAAGAATTGGTTTTATTCTTTTTGAAAAGGAAAATACGACTCTTCCTGGGGATAAAACTCTCCCAGGAATTTCAAAAGCTCTAACATCAGAGAAAGTTTTAGCTAAAGTGAGGTAAAGTTATAAAAGCATTTCAGTTGGAATTTTCATAAGCAATAAATTTTTACTGTCTTTTATATCATCAATTGCTTTTAATACCTTATAACACTCAGCAAAGCAAATACTTGATTTTATGTTGAATTAACTGTTCTCTTTATATATCTGAATAATCTGTCATAATATGATGAGAAATATTTTTACTATTTCTGTTAGAGAAATATAGGAAGCTGGGCAAATTTGTAAAGTGTTAGAGATATAAGGAAATTAATTTACAGATATATTTTTAAAAGCTCACTGTGTAAACTGAGTTTTCTCTCTACTTACATATGAAAGTTTTCCACATAACAATTCTGTCACTGAACAAGATTTGTTCATTAAAAAACAAAAAGTTTGTTCATTATGTTTATGATAAAGTGTGACCCCTACTATTAAAATTTAGATTTTTATGTGAAAAAAATTCCGTATACATATTTTAGATGTCATAGGTGAGCTCCTCTTTTTGTCCATTACATTAAAATGTTGTCTTTCAAATAGCTTTTATTTAGTGGATTTAATATGTGTTGAATATCTGCATGTGTATTGCTATTTGCTTGCAATTCTTTAGAGTACAGAGTGTAACTTGTTTCTTGAAAGCATTTTAAGGTTTTCACCAGGCATTTGAAATCCACAGTATTTCTGAAAAATCAAAATACTTTATTTAGGAACACAGAATATAGACCTATATTTTGGGCTTCCATGTTAATAAATGGACTAATAATAATAATGGACTAATAATGAGACTCATTCATTTATAAGGAAGAAAATGGGAATTTAATTGAAAAATGAACAATAATCTTCTGTAAAAGTCCTCTGGACTTTCAAAGGCTCCTTTCTTAGAGGAAAGTGAAGAGAGTTTGAAAAATACAAAGGCTTATTTTGGCTCACTTACTGTCTTAGTGTAAATAACAAAAACTATCTTCATGAAGATACTTGATCATAGTGCATGTGGGTGTGGCTTTGAAATTCCTGGAAAACAGGCAGTACCTGCTGCTAATGTATAGACCAAGAAAATTTGGTCTCAGTGATGGAGGACCAGGTTGGGAGCACTTCAGCAATCAGTATATACACAAATCCATGGGGCCTAAGGTATCAACCTCACTTAAGTCCTCAGGAAAATAATAAAGCTCTGGAAGCCTGGAAACCATTTCCAAATACGTGAAGAACAAGAAGGCGGCTGAGAGAAGTCAGTATGGATTTACAAAGGAGAAATCACGCTTAACCAACCTGGTAGCTTTCTATAATGAGGCAACTGGCTTGGTGGATGAGGGAAGTGTAGTGAATGTAGTTTACCTTGACTTTAGAACAGCTCTTCACATCGGCTGCAAAACAATCTCATGAAGAAACTGAAGAAGTTAAGTGGACAGTGAAGTGGATCAAAAACTTGCAGAATGGCCAGACCATTGAAATAGGTCACCCAGTGGAGTTGTGTTGTCTCCATCTGTAGAAAAAACTTGTTTTGCCTATGTAGCTACAGCTGCTTCTTGTAGCTGACCCTGACTGAGCTGAGGGTTTGGACCAGATGAACTTCAGGAGTCCCATCCAATGTCAACCATTCTGTGTGTCTATGATTCTGAGATTAGAGGAACACCATAGTGGGTCACACTTGACCACAGATCAGAGGTTGCATGGAGGGAAACACGTGTTTATTTCCACCAAATTAGTAGCCTTCCTTACAGCTCAGTCTTAGGCCCAGTACTCCATTTATACCAGGATAAAATGTGTGTCTCTGGGTTGTGTCCTCTAGTAAGGTTAATTCACTAATCTTAGGGAAATATTTGATTTAGGTTGCTCCAGACTAAATGTGTCAATCTTTTTACCTTGAGACCTGAAGGTATTTTTTTAGTAGAACAGGACAGTGACCTTAGCGATTACAATATGTCTGATTGATTGGCTGCAATCTATAATACTGCAGGTATGACATTATCCTCCTGCCATAATGCTGTTCTTTCTGAGTTCAGCTGAGGTGCAATTTCATCAGGACTATTTCAGTACTTCATTTCACTGAGCTTAACCTTAAAAAGACATTATCGATTTCCTATCTAAACCGCAGTTTTGCAGACTGAAATAACTAGACAAATTTATGTTTATTATAAAAAAATAAAATATGCAATATATGCAATAAACCAGCTGCTCATTATATGTCTTGAGGTAAGTTACATTAATCATAAACCACCTAGCCACTATACAGTTGCATTTTTACTGTAGCATGGAAGGAGCTCAGACCAAAATAATGGAAAAATCTTGCTTAAGTTGCAAACAAAAAATAAAAAGTAACCACTGCCTTTGATAAAAAATGAGGATGTTGACTGTAATAGTTTATGAAAATATGTGCTTTTTTTAAATTAATACTAATTTAATTATTGAAGTCATTCAAAGCAGAGTTTTAAGGGTGAAATACAGTAAGATGAAATGGTTTCTATTCTAAGTTAAATCAGTGCTAACTGAAAATAGTTTATGACCCTTTATGGACATTTTTATTTTTTAAAAAATGTGCTTTTGAAATTGTAAGCTTACAAGGAATGATGAGATTTTGCATTTCATATTTAAATTTGTCTGTTTCTTGTATTTTCTGTGAATCTGTGAGATTGGGCATGTATGTATATATGAACAATGAAACAGTCACAAAATAATATTTACCTTTAATTTATTAAATTATAGCAGATACATTTGTGAATGACACTATGAAAATATATTCACATCAGTTAATAAAAATACATATGTGTACAAAATGGGGAAAAAAAAGTACCAATAATTTATGTTGCTGAGTGTGAGTGTTACACAGATGACAAGAAATATTTCTTTTCTAATACATTATTTTCCTGACCTTTTAATTTGAAATTTAGAAAGGTAGGAAAGAATCTAAAAGGAAAATCTTCACCAATAAGATTTGCATTTATTTCTCTAGACAAGACAGATAGAGCTGCAATAGTGACTAAGTGTCACTTTATTTCCTTGTGCACCACCTCATCTATTGTCTCTGCTTGGCCATAACTGCTGAAATTCACAGCAGGCATCTGTTACAAAATTACTCAATTCATTACTCTTGAATTTGGAAAATGAGCAATTGTACACAAGAGACATGAGGATTTATACAGATGAAAGTGAGGCACAAATATTATTTAATCTTCTTTTAGAAATTGTACACAAAATGTCTCCTGGCTGCTTTTACCATCTCTGAGTTTAATCACTGACTTAGTTTGGGAGCACTTCCACACTGACTGGCAAGTAGAGGGTTTTACTTGAGTGAAAGGTTTCCTGATGAGAGACACAACTATTCACACACAGCTTTGATATTTGGTGAGTCTTCATGAAGCAAATCCAGTTTTGAAAAACAAAATACAAATGAGGATTACTTTGGCTGAAGTTATTTGTAGATGGCTGTACTTTCTAGTTAGAGTAGCTGTTGCCAGTCTAACTAGAGTCTGCCTCAGTTGCTCTAATGACCTTATATTCCTGTGCAGTAATGCTGGGCAAAACAAAGAAAACTTTTAAAGAATCAAAATAGAAACCCAAGCATTACTATTTCTGGTATTTTAAAATCCATTAAGGTTTTGTTTTTGGAGGTTTTTTTAGTTCATCGATGATAAGAAAAGAGTCATAGTCTTACCGGCAAATGTAGATAGGGTGAAAACAAGCCAAAAGGAGTTGTGAAAAGAGATAAATTACCAGTCATAAGAGCTATATTTTAGTAAGAATTGGAGAAAACTCAGAATAAAGTAGGTGACTCCAAAATACTGAAAAGTCTGAGCTGATATTCTCACAGTTCAGAAAATTGATGGGTTATCTCTCACTCCTGTTGTCTCTGGGACTACCTGTTAAAATTCACAAGATTAATGGCTAGAAACCTGTTGGGCACAACTGCTGTCTGTCATGTTTTCCTGAGGATGGTATCATCCTCTGAAATTATATAATTCAGTGCTGTTAGGACAAATCTATTGACTTTTCAAAAGATTGAAATCTAAAAGTTGGACTATAGATTTCCATAATCTACTACAGAAGGTATATTGGGGATTAAGCACCTTTTAATACTATGTTGATGGAGACAAGGACATTTAAATCTACTTTATAGAAGTTGCAATAATGGGCAAGATGAGACCCATATTTTCAATTTTAAATGTCTAAGGTTATACACCAAGTTGATAATAAGCAATAATTGCATCACCATATGCACAATACACACACACACAAAAAAAAGCCTGCAAGATCTCACTTCAAAATTTCTATCTTTGAGTTAGTTTTGTAACTTAGTATATTTTTTTAGTTCTTCTGACACCAGAAACTGTAATAAATAGTTTCAAATTTCTTATAATCAGGTTCTGACCAATAGCAGAAAATCTTTTAATAATGAAATCTTAACTAAAGTATGTTTGCAGTCTGATAGAATTCTTGACAGGTACAGAAAAACAGAAATATCCCAAGGATTAAGAAAATAATGGTAAAGTTTACATTAAAATATACTCACATGCATTTCAATATCTCATGTTACATACAAAATTATATATTTCAGCTGCAGCCTCAGATTTGTGAATTATTTCTTTACATGTATTCCTAATCTGTTGAAATGTTTTGATTTATTTCCCTTTCCCTCCTTTCCCCCATCTCATATATTTATTCAAAAAGTGTAGAAGGACAGTAGAATGAAGGATTGTTTCCTGATTGTCCATGCTTTAGCATTGACATTGACAGATTCCTAGCAGAAATGAAAATGTTTGTAATTTATCAAAAATAAAGATTCTAGATCATTGACAAAGTAGGTATAGATTGACCATAAGACTTTTCTGAGTCAAACATGACACAAGACAGAATAAAAATGAAATTGATGACACTGCTTCATTATCTGACCATATTTGTAAAGGAAACTTTGTTATTTTTGGAAACAGTTTGTTTCTTTCTTTTAACTGATGATTAAACTGCAGAGTTGCACTATGTATTTACAGAGTAGTACAGGCCTGAATTTGAATCTCAGCAAAATATACATTAATTATTAACCTGAAGTGAAAGTGAAATTTCATTTTACCTGAGTTAACTTTCAAGAGTTCAATGAGCCACGGTGACTTGTGCATTTACAGATGTATTTACATTTTATAATGAAAGTTCCAGTCTCTATTTTTTTTTTAAACAACAATTAATTCCCTCATATTCTTATGCATGTTTGTGAATTAGAAGTGATAATTTCCCTGATAGAGGATGATGGCTCAGTCATAAAAAATCTCCTGTAAGTATTACTAATGATGATAAAGCTGACACAATATGTATAAATAGCTGCATGCAGGACCAGTTAATTATTTTATTATTGTAAGGCATTATTATTAGTAGTAGTAGTAGTATTTTTATTATAATTGTAAGGAGTCTGGCATTCTTAGAAATGCCAGACTTCTCTCCAATGTTAGGAATTTCAAAAATGTGTTTACTGGGTATTGATAGAATATATCACACATTTTTTGTGCTTAATATATCTTTGTAGTAACCTTCCTATTATGTGCTTACAAGGACAATCGCACTCAAAGATGGGGGACATCATTCTCATCTCACTTTGGTTTTATGCCAGTTAAAACTCAATAGAGTAGTCCAGATTCATAGATGGAATTACTCTGTAGGCACAACTAACATCAGAATTGATCTGTTGACTAGTATACAAAATACATCTCTGCAGAGAACAATCGAATAGGGAGAGGAAGTGGCTTTGGCAGTCAAATCCAAAAATCATAGCCTTAACCAAACTGATAATATTCTTGCCAAGTTGAATAATTAGTAACTTTATAATAAACAAAATATTTGACATTAAATAGTAGGATTTGGGGGCTTTTGTAATAGAATGTAACAAAAGTGAGCTAAAATCACTTTATTGCAGGGAAAATGCTTCCATCTATTTGTTGTTTGGTAGTCTACAGAGTATAGTTCTTGTCCATATGATGACATACATCTTCCAGAAATACAAAGATTCAATTCCATATGTGTATTTTCTACATATATTTCTCACATTAAATCAGAATGCTCTTACCACTTATCTACATAATATTTGGGATTAGCTTAGCTGATTTTGGTTTCTGTTCCCTCTCTTAATCAGCAACTTCCTATAAACAACCTCTGAAGTAATGGGACTGAGATTCAGATTTTCATCCTTGTGAGGATTCAATCTAAAAAGCCAGTGAGCCAGCCTAGGCTTCTGTACTGGTGTTAGCTGGCACAGAGTTCATTCTCTTCACAGTTGCTGGTAGGGAGCAGTGGTTTTGGATTTGTGCTGGAAACAGCACTGATAACAGGGTTATTTTATTGACCACTGATCCATGCTTACACAGAGTAAAGGCCTTTTCTGTTTCTCACACCAATCCACCAGCACACATGTGGGGATGCACAAGAATCCGGGAGGGGACACAGCCAGGATAGTTGATTCCAAATGACCAGAGAAATATTCCATAACGTATGGAATCATGCACAACAATAAATTAGGGGAAATGTTGGGAGCTGCTGCTTGGGGTCTGCTGGACATTGATTCACTGGTGGTGCCCAATTATTTTAATTTGTATTTATTGGGGTTTATTTCTGTCGCTCTGTTATTTTAATGTCATAACAATATGATTATTATGGTTATTAATATTATTAATATCTTAGTTATGAAACTGCTCTTATCTGAACCCACAAGTTTTCCCACTTTTATTCTTCCAGTTCTATTGTCCCCATCCTCTTGGCTGAGGGAATGAGTGAGCAGCTGTGTGGTGCTTGGTTACTGACAGATGTTAAACTAGGACAGTTTATACAGCTTATTGAATCTCACACAAAGGGTGATAAAGAAATAACTGGTTTGGATGATGTTAAAACTCCAGCAGGTAGAAACACTGATATTATTTTCTCCCCATGACAGTTACCTGGCATGGACTCCAGATGTTATTCTTGCCAAGTTGTAGTAGTAGCTGCAGAGGTGGGACCTGCTTAATCTTTTGAACGTTTTCTGACTTGTAGGATGGACAGATTGAGAATTAAAGTATTTTCTAGTTTGTGATTTGTCATCTGTTTACTTGTAAACTCCCTCCTAACTCCTCTTTTGATATTGCAAAGTAGTTCCCACCGTAACTAAAAAGACCAGGTGGAAAGAGGAAAAATTACTTTCATTTACAAAGTATCCAGGTAGGTTGTGAAGCTGAAGAAAGTCAAACTCACAAAGAAATATGGTAATTTAGAGTCTAATCTAATGGCATCTGTTTAATTAAATAACTTTAAGGATATACACCTAACTGATTTGCTAAATTCAGAGAAAGATTTGCCATATCCTTTTACTTATTCTTTAACCAGAAGATATATCATCTCAAATACTTTAGCAGTTAATTTTAATAGATACCAAAAACATGGACTTGTTTTTCCTCTTGTTTTATTTTCTTACTGCAAGATATTGCAAAGAAACAAGATTACATGGTCAGCTATTACAGCATATCCATAGTTATAGATGTTATCTGGCTTTCCTGCTGGCATGATCAACCATCTTACAGTACGCCAAGCTTTTTCAAACCTCTTTATGGGTAGGAAGATGGTTGCTCTACATTAGCTCTTATTTCACATGAGCTAAAGCATTCTCTATGCTGATAGATTTATGGTAAAGGTGGCTGCAGAAATGTTCCCACCATCAGTGCATAATGGATACTTTGTTGGTAAGAAATTTGCCTCCATTCATGGAGGTTCAATTACCAGCCTTGCTGGACTGATGACAGTTTTGAGTGCATCATAGAGCTTTAGTGTTTCCTGCTTGTCTGTGTGTGACAGTACTGCATCTGTGGTCTGATCCAAGTAGATACATCATACAGGTCTGCACCAGTTTTGGCTTGGATAGAATTTATTTTCTTCATAATAGCCAGTATGGGGCTGTGTTCTCCATTTTCATGAAAACAGTGTAGATAATGTGGGGATGTTTTAGCTATTGTTGAGCAGTGCTTATGTAGTCAAGGCCTTTTCTGCACCTCACCCCACCTCACCAGTGAAGAGGCTGCGGGTGCACAGGAAGTTGGGAAGGGAGGCAGCCAGGACAGCTGATCCAAGCTGACTAAAGGAATATTCCAGACCATATGGCATCATGGATAGCATATAGAGCTGGGGCGAGGGGGAGACGAAGAAGAAAAGTTGGAATGTTTGGAGTGATGGCATTTGTCTTCCCAAGTCACCACTATGTATTATGGAGCTCTGCTTTCCTGAGGATGACAGAAAATCTGCCTGCCAATGGGAAAGGAGTAAATGAACTTATTTGTTTTCCTTGCATTTGCAGTTTTTGCTTTATCTATTAAACTGTCGTTAGTTCACCCCATGAGTTTCCTCACGTTTATCTTTTTGATTCTCTTCTTCACTGGGCATGAGTGAGCGAGCAGCTGGGTGGGGTTGAGTTGCTGGCTGGGATTAAACCGTGACAAGATCAAAGATCATTTAAAGTTTCTTTTCAAATACTTCTCTACATAAGGCCTTATGTGCATACTAGTGATTGCAGAGGATTTATGGCTGTTCTCTCTATAAGGGATAACCTTTGCCAAGCTTGGTGAGGTGATTTGTGTCTGCAGTATCATGACTCCCATTGATTGAGCGTTGTTGTGGCAGCAATGGCATGCACCAGTTTTATATTCCAAAAGCATTTCTTTGCTCAGGCTCTCTAGATTAATGTCAGTATAGTCTAGGTCAGAATCAAAATTCTTGCAGGAGCACCATTTAGGCTGTATTTTGTTATTCCCAGTAAATAATTTTAGTAGTGATATTTTATTCATCATTTGCATTTCATGAGTTTTTAAGCCTGCAGTTTGGGGGACGCAGTAAATATGATCAAGATTTCTTAATAATTATGTGTTAACAGACTGTCCATGCTTGCTTCTGGGTCATTTATTTCCCTTTATCAAACTGGGAAAATGAATAGATGTAATCACAGGTAATAAAAACATATGTGGGGCTAAATTCATACAGGGCATCCCTTGGTAGCTCTCTTTATGGGTTAATTAGACCATGCATAATGGTACTTAAATCCATACAAGATAGTTTGAAGAAATGAGTAGCAACAGCTAATACTGAAAAAACCCCAAGATCTAAGAAAAATCTGACCATCTGTACTTCTGTAATATATAGGAAAGAGATGCAATGAGGGTGCATGTCTGTTCACAACTATCTCACTGGATAAGTATTTCTTTATGAGCATCACTGGAAATAATACCCTAAAAATTTAGGAAATCATGTACCTTCCTTATGGTTAATTGTACTGAGTGGATTTCTAAATCCTTGTCTCCTAGTTGTCTTAGCAATTTTCTGATCAGAGATACATAAGGGACCAATGGATATTTGACAGTATAAAGACACTAAGGTTTTGATATAGCTTAAAAAGAAAGTGCAAAAAAATAAGCACAAACCAAAAGAAAAATATATATATTAGCCTTTGAATTCCTGTACAAGTTCCAATGGTGCTATGAAATACATTTTATCAGACAAAGCCTCCTGCAAAGCCAGCAATGAAATTATGGGGAAGAAGAAGCTACTGGGGGAGAACCTTCTGCCTCAGTTTCCTGCAGCACAAATGTTACAGAATGGCAAGCTGGAGTGATTGTTTCAAGTGCCAAAGTATGACAGTCTCAATTATTTGCCTTGCTGAGGTTTAAATTAAAAAAATAAAAGAAAAAAAAAAGAAAAAAAGGAATAAAAATTGAAAGAGATTCTTCACCTTGAACTCTTTTGCAGCTGATGGGGGCATCTGTGTTACAATCCTGTACTGCAACATCCATTAGCCTCCCATTTTTTCTCTGACCCTTCCATTCATCATCTTTTTGAAGCTGTAGGAAATGAAGCAAGCACTGGCATTGCTCTTTCCTGACTCTGCAGTAGGCATTCTGGGAGGCTGTCAGGGAGACCAAAGGAGAAAGGGTTAAAGTGCTGTGTGTCTTGCACTTGGTTACTAACCTTCAAGTCGAGGGGGAATTGCTCTCCTTTCATTGAAGTCTTTCAATCTCTTTGCATTACTTTTGGTGCTGTATAACATTTTAAAAGCTCTCTGACTGACAGACATGGCCGGAGGCAGAGCTCTGCTGGGAGAACTGCAATGTACAGAGTCTTCTCAGCAAAGAGAAGTGGTATGGCAATTAAATTGACTACAACATGATTTTGGTATTTCTGAAGCAGTGCAGACTATCTTGCCCCTTTTTTTAATATTTGTTTCCACCTCCCATCTTTGTCTGGGCAATTCAAAAGGATATATTGAGTTCATTTGTTTTATTTTTTTGCTATGTTTCGTGTTTACAATGATTTTGCCATAAAAACGAGGAATGTACTCTGCAACCATGGATCAGGAGAGGCAAAAAAGTTTGGAAATCTTGGAACTGAATTATGGATGAACACAGTCTGAATGCAATGTTATATATCACCGAATGCATTAAAAAGAGAAGCAAAAAAGCACATGTGAACTGTTCAGTAAAAAATAAATTCATATAAAACATACTGAATGCAGATCTCTGTTGTGGTTGGGTTGTGTCTTAAAGTTCCTTTGCTGGAATAAAATCCATAGACTGCAAATGATTGTGCAAATAAGAAGTTTTTACTCATTGCACAAAATAATATTTTGCTGTAGATGAAAAACATTGAAATGTTTTGAACATAACTTAGAAAAACTTTTATTTAAAGGATCCTGAGCAGATGGGAGTTCTTTTCTCATCTTTTATCCCTTCTGAAGGTAGAATTAAAACACTCAGTAGATACCTTTTACCACGTTTTTTACTTTCTTTTTCATTAAGACCTAAAACCTAGCCTTTCAAATCAGAACAGAAAATGTCACCCTAAATTTAGCCTAGGAAGTGCAGTTTTTCTTCTAGGGTGTTTTTTTTTTACTTTTTTAAGACTTGTTAAGTTTTCCAGGATCCTGATTATAAATCCTTTCTATTTAAATACTTCAGCATGTACCCCAAAAATAAGAATTTCTATGCTATTTGTTGTTATGGATAGTAATAATATTATTCATAAGGAAAATATAACCTTTACAGTATTTGAAAAAGAATAGTATATATGGTCAAATAATTTATTATTCTTCTTTTTTGAGGTCAATATCATGTCATTGCTTTTTAACCAGAACTCTATTGATTTCCTAGAAAACTATGCTTAAAAATCAATGACACAATATGACCCTAACAAAGTGGTGAATTCCATAGTGCTATAAATTGTATTTTTGCTTTTAAAATGTAAAATGCATCTATCTTAAGTCCTACAGACAGTTATTTTTTATACCTGGCATCAAGCACACTATAGAGAAGACTTCAAGAGGTTTTTCTGGAAGAGAAAGCGAGTAAACGTTCTTGCTCTGGACAATAGGGTGAAAGAGTGGATCCCCTGTTCTCCAGTATTTTGTTTGTAAATCTTTTTTGAGTAAAAGATTTTTGAGTAAAATTTGAGTAAAAATTTTAAAAATTAGTAAACATTTTTGCTATCACTGATGGGAAACAGTTTTGTTTGATAACTGATCCTAAAACAAATACTACAGCCCTGTCTTGAGACAGACACAATGGTAATGCTGAGCAGAGCAAGAATGAGGCAATAACTACACAATGTTCTAGAGCAGCTCAATGCTACAATGAAAATAGCAATCTCTTTTAAACTGTGATTCTTAATATTTTTCTCTGTCTCTAGAAACTAACTAGGTGTGAGAATTTTGATGAATGCTTCACTGTAATCCTGTGTAATTTGATGTTGCATGTAAATCTCTTTTATAGGTCCCTATAGATGGAATTTATTGCGGCAAATACCTTGTCATCAGAAGGATTAATGCCTGCATTAGCATTTCTGCAATAAAATCAGAAGCTAAGTGGTGAAGGCCACAGACACCTCAAACCTGGATTCTTCTGCTCAGCATTAAGTGCTGGAGTTTTTATTACTTGCGGTAGGGAAGCCATTGCCAATGCTCACAAGGAACTGCTTATCCCTGCTTCTCTGGGTCCTGTTTGATGGAGGTCTCCTAACACCACTGCATCCACAAGCACAAGAGATCTTAGAAGCACAGCCAAGAGAAAATGTTGTCCCAGTGCCAGGGAGGAGATCATCTGCCCAGCGAGTCAAACGAGGCTGGGTGTGGAATCAATTTTTTGTGCTGGAGGAGTACATGGGCTCTGAACCTCAGTATGTGGGAAAGGTAATTTTTTACTATTTCTTTGAAAGTTCAAATGATACAGAGAAGTAGTATAATGTATTATAAATGTGTACCTGTTTCTGGTGGGACAAATCTTCTTCAACTGGCAGTAGTTCCCTCTGCTCATTGCTTTTACCATCCAGCCTTTCCTATAGCCACGATATACTTTCTGTCTCTGTACGTTTGTCTTATTTCCCTATTCTTGTTCAAAAACAACAGGAACAACAATAATAAAAGCAAGGAAACAAAATAAGAGTCCTGATATGTCTGTTTCACAACTAATTTTAATTGAGACTACTGTGATAGCATATTTGATTTTTAGCAACAAACATTGTTCTGATATTAAGAGATAAGATATAAAGTTTAAATTTCAAGCCCAGAATGAACAGTCATTCCTGTGATTGGTATGGTTATTCCAAGTCTGTTTTCAGCTAATGAAGATGCATCCTTTTTGGTCTGTTGTCTTATGTCTCAGAACCATTTACTTTTATTTCTGATTGTTCAGATTGTTTTCAGGTGTTTCTAATATGTTTTATTGCTTTATAATTCAAAGTCCTGCACTACAGCTTTCATACTGTGTGTAGACATGCACAATCATGCCCACAGAGAATTTTTGCAATTCCCCCTCATTATATGGCCACTGTTTCTCTAAGAGGGCATAAGTAATTGACAGAAAACTGTTTGAGGGGTGTGGAGGTGGTGAATTTAAACAATAGAGTTTTCAGATAGGAAAGCTGAAAAGGACACGTGAAGAAAATCTTAGCAGAGTGTATAATTGGATGCTGGGTATAATTTTCAGTTTAAGCAAAGGACTTAGTGAAAATAATGTCAGGAATTTGTTTCCTGGGTCCCCAAATGCCACTTCCCTAGATAGCAAGGTTTCAAATTTACCTACTGTAAAAATGAGTCATCATGCTTCAGGTTTTACTTTAATACCATTGTGAACCTTTTTTTTTTTAGTGTACGAGTGAAAAATCTTTTTTTTTTCCTAAATGTAAATAAATCAACAGAAAATTAATTTTTTTTCCTATCCTTCCATAAAACTACTCTGAGGATTTATAAATAAAGCACTAGATTATTTAGCACAGCAGCCAAAAATGTACTTGGATATTGCATGTGATGGGCAAGCCCTAAAATGTATCGGTCAAAGCAATTTGCAAAGCAGTGTGTTTGTATCACAAAGTTAATACAATGAGTTTGCTGTAAGTCTGAAGAAAGGGAGACCACATAATGAAAAAAATCATATTTGTGATATCCAATTGATACAAGTTACACTTTCTCTAAGACATATCTTTGTTCTGGCACCTTACTGAAGATACCAACAAGAACTCTCATCACATTTGGTGCTGTAGCACAGGCAGTGTGATTGCTGTGCCTTTAATGTCAAAAGACAGAGATATTACTAATACATCACTATATTTTCATTAGTCTTTATTCCTTTGTGTAAGTTTTTCTTGGTAGTCATTTAGGGTCAGTTCTAAACTGCCAAAAAATGTTAATTTTGCACAAAATTGACTATGATCAATGTACTGATGAATCAGCTTCTTCCTTTGTCCTGTTTTTGCTCCACTGACATTAAGTTTATAAGCAACTTTAGAACTAATAGAATATTTTCATTTAGACTAACACTTATTTCAGATTTACCTGGAATATTTTTACCTCTTAAGACTTTTTTGAACTGTTACAAATTGCGTGACACTTTTCAAGTATGAGGAAAGTCAAAAAGTCAAACCCCTTTTTTTACATCGAAACGCCTGCTTCTAGAATAGAGCAATTAATTCTAGGTAATAACTTTCTTCAACAATGTTTATTTTGATATTTATCACAACTTATTTTATCTATATTAACTATTTGCTTTACTATATCTGAAAGCCCAACATACCCTGCCAATCTTTGTATGTCATCTTTGATGAATCTCTTACAAAAAAACAGAACACAAACAAATAATCTAAACCAAGATGGAGATGTTGGTGTTTTCCCCTTATTTTCCATAAAACTCTCAATGCAGGTATAACACTGAAAGAGAGAAGTTTATTAGAGAAATTGTGCTTTTAGATCCAGATAGCAAAAGCCAAACTTCATATAAATTCAAACCATTGTCAGCATACTAAAATATATCCAACAGTCGCTAATCAATATCTTCAGATCATATGCAATTTTTTAAAATCACATAATAGTTTTAAGATGTTAAATGCAGTTGAGTTCTGGATTGGTTGCAGAACTAAATCTGCAGAATCAAATGATTCACCAAAATTACATGGTTTTTTCCAAAGGCATATATTTTCAATTTATTTTTTTTTTATAATGCTACTGTTATATATTTTAAAGTAGTAATAAGTATATTATAAAGTGTAAGATAGTTCATGTGACCTGAAATCACAACGGTTTTGTCTTCTTCTAGACATGATATCAGGGCACCTGTGCATAGGCATTTATATTACTTATTATAGAACTACTGCACTAATAATGTGACAGTAATTTATAAATAGGATTTTAATGTATCTATTAAATCAGTTGACAGTTTCACTAAACAGTTGAGGTGACTAGCTAATATTGTAAACCTTCTGTAAGAGAATACAGATTTACAGAAATAATGTCTCCTGTCATCGGCCAGTGCATGTAATTCCTTTCATGCCTGTTTTTAGACAACTATCTCAAGAAATGTCAGGTTGCAAATCAAAATATAGTTTACAAACTGATAGGGATTAGTCTAGCTTACAGGTAGTGATTTTGAAATAGTGCTTGAAGCTTACACATTAAAAGCATTTGACCTGATTATTAAAGTTTGGGAATCTGCTCATGTAATCTGGAAGAAGAATAAGAATCCATCAGATTGGTTACAGAAGATAACCCTCTTTGCTCAACATTCATTAAGCAGATCCAGTCTAAAAATAAAATTAGAGTATGGTATTACCATGTGACCCATGAAAATGGACAGTGTTCTGAGAGTAAAATAAGGCTTCCTCATTTACTTTGCAGTGTTTTACTTGTTTTCCTGGTACCATGAAGCTTCAGAAAGCCAGGCAAAACCAGCAAGTGTGGATGAAGACAAAAAGTTCATGCCTTTTTTTTTTTTGTGCAAAAACACAGGTCTCAGTGAATGGTGACAGAAATCATCAGAGGATCAAGTCCTCAAGCATAAACAAGTCCCAGCACAGTTTACACACACAAACAAGGCAGTAGTTTTAATTGCCCTTATGCAAGGATAGCTGAAGGGGGTGCAGCCCTACCAGAACACTACAAATATGTCCAAACAACATGGTCAAGATAATACTAGCAAAGGTTTTGGTTGTGCTGCATGTGTCTTTGCATTCCTAGTGTGTAAATGCATCACATCTTTCTTGTGTTGCACACCTGGACAATTGCTTCCAGTGAGAATTTTTTTGCTGTCTGTCCTCAAGTTTGCAATGACAGGCATATGACAGCTTCTACTGGATGCAGACTGGGTGCATAGGAAGAGATTGCAAAGTCCTCTTCAGTGTAGTGGACATTTCTCTTCTATTTTCCAGTGTAGCAAAAACAAACAAACAAACAAACAAAAAGCAAAAAAAAAAAAAAAAAAAAAACCAAAAAAAAAAAAAAAAAAAAAAAAAAAAAAAAAAAAAAACCACAAACCCCAAACCCCCCAACCAAACAACAACAACAACAAAAAAAAAAAACAACCAACAAAAATCCCAGAACTTCAGCTTACCAGATAATTTTCTGCCAATTAATAGCCTATGTTTTACAAGTTTGTTGTTTAAACCTCTGTCACATTAATGCATGCTCACATACAAACTACTACAGATATTTTTTTGTTAAGGATGCTGAAAATTTTAATACTCATGACTGTTCTGTGGCAGTACAGGGTAATGTAACAATATGGTATTTTTCATCTCACTCTCTTCTGAGAAATCCTCATCATCTTCAAAGGTTTGCCAATATATCAAGGCAGAAAGAGCGCTGATTTGGAGGAAGCAGAGCTCTATATCTGTGACCAGAACAGTATGCTTTTTCAAAACTTTATAATTTATCCTCTCCATCTGAAATATGAGCATAGAATTTATTTATGCACTTTATAGTGGATAATTTTTAATATGATGGAATTAATGTTGACTACCTTCCATTAGGCTTAAATCAACATGTACTTCTGAATACATGCTCTCTTTTTACAGTTATTTTCCCTCTTGGGTGAGTATCTGTATGACAGGGTAGTCTGTAAAGGAAATTATGCACTGCTTTTTTTGAATCTGTTCAGACAAACAATTTTACAGAGCAGTGGCTGTCATTTTGGCATTATTCATAAGCATTGAGTTGACATGAAAGAAAAAATAAAATTTAAGGAAAAGAAATACATGCAGTGAATTTGAAAGCTACTGCCCTTTGAAGGAAAAAAAACCACATAAATGTACCCTGATTAAACTAATCTTTTTTAAAATTGTATTTCCACTAGATTTTTAGTAATATAATCATAAGAATATTTCATTTAAAGTTGTCAAAAGGGTTTTTTGTAATTTATCAGATTCCATTCCCATAACTGAAGTAACAATATTAGAGGTAGCTATGTTTTATTTCCATTAGACATTTACACAGTGTCATCATCAAGGAGATGAAAATTGTTTCAGGGACTGCTACTAGTAATGTATTAATTGACTCCCATGATGCAGGACATCACAGTTACTCATTCTGTATGATTTTAATATGAAAGACATGTTATGTATGAGAATGAGCTTGTTCAGTACATTGAATGTATACTCACCTCTGTCTGCTGACATCAAAGTGAAATTTTGTTGAGCTTTAGTGGTCTTTAGGTAGCAATGTAAAGAGCAATCAGGCATGATCACATTAGCCTGGCTTACTAAATTGGCTTACGGAGTTTATGCTGTGCACATATTCAAGCAAAAGCACTGTCACAATTTATTACAGACAAGGAAATTGATGAGGAGAAATGGTAAAAAAGGTGTAAAAGGTATCAGAACTGGTATCAGAATTCTGGATTTATTTTCTTGCTCTGTTGAACTGAGACCTTTGTTTCTCCCACTTATGTCTGTCTGGTGAAAAAAAGTCATGACTTTAAAAGCTTTGCATCCTGTATATTGCATAGAGTATGTGAGACACAAAGTAATTTTGACAGTTGCACCTGAAAGTGTGGGAAGGAAATGGAACCATGGAAACACAAAACCCCCATGAGCAAGTCAGACTTGCATTTAATGTTTACTCCTGAAAGCTAACCTTTTTAAAAGGTATACAAAGACATGCAGCAGAGATGAACAACTTGCAACAGAATGTTTATTATTGATCTAGTGGCTTCACTTTGCTTATTGATTTGCTTAGGTAGCTCATAGCAGATAAATTAGGAGCCTAGTAGCAGTAAGACCTCTTGCCTGTGGTCCTTACATTGATGAAAATTATATGAGGTATTTGGATCTAGAAAAAAAAAAAAGAGGGCTATGTTTTCACTGATTGCGTGAGAGAGGAGAAAGAGTGAGCTCAGGACAAGAAAGGATCAAAATAAAAAGGAAGAATCAACTTCTTGAGCTGTCACCCACATTTTAGAGGATATAAAAGGTTGAGGTTATTGTTCTGAACAGCTAAGGAAATCACAGACTGAAATATTTCAAACTCTAAAATTTAGCAGGCTGTATTATGCAAGGATTCAGTGATCACTGTAGAAGATTCAGAGCCTGTGGAAATGGTCCCATTAGAATGAATGACTGGGTCTCACAAGACCTCCAAATACTGCTGAGTGTACAGTGCTAATGGTGCCTGCGTGTTTGAAATTTGTGTTGCCAACACAGATGGAGAAATACAAATGAGCTTGTAGAAATTAAACTGCTAAAGAAAAATCTTACACATATTGTAGTTTTATTTGGAATGCTTCTGTATAAATGGCTTCATCTGGGCAGGAAGTTTATTTAAACAGGGAAATATGGGAAAAGATAGTTTAAAAAATATTTAGAAATTTTTCAAAGGACTTGAGGAGAACAGACAAACCAAAACATTGTCTCCTCCGTTAATCCAAGAAAATTTGAAGATTTTTTTTTTTTTAATCTAAATATGGATTTTGGCTGAGAATTTCTGATTCACCTGATAGACATAGTGTTATTGATAGTCAGATCAGGCATGGGCATGTATTCTGTATGTCAGCAATGCAAGCTGAACTTATAACTAGTAAAGCATTAGACCATCAATTAAAATTCAGCTGTGATCACGAGACCTCCTTTCTGGAAGATCATCAGAATGCCAAGTAATAAATTAAATAGCATTTACCAGACAGCAAAATGTGGGAAAGTATTAAATACCTGGAGCCATTCCCGTATCTGGGTAATAATGTGTAAACCAAAATAACAAGAAGGTTCAGAAATGGAATAAAATTTATGATTGCTGCAACGTGTGGGGTGTTCAAAAAAAATGAGATACCATAATGCCACAAATGTGCTACAAAAGTATAAATTTTCAGCAGGAAAACAAAAAAAAATTACAGAAATATTAAGGAACTGCTAAGTGACAGGAGACTAGATTAAAGCTCAGGATTTAGTATCTATGAGATGGATAACTTTTTTCACAATGTGGACTTTTTTATTTCCTTTGCTCATTGTAGAGGGATGCAGATTTGGCATTAAAACAGTAATTGGAAAAAAATTAAACTGCAAATTTCAGAAATATAAATAATTTATAATTCTACTTAAATAATTGTTAAAATATGCATATTTATATAATTTGGATAATTATGCAGTTTTCACTGAAAAGCAGCACTGTGGAGAGGGCCCTGGGGGTCCTGGTCAGTGGCAAGTTGAACATGAGCCAGCAGTGCCCTGGCAGCCAGGAGGGCCAACCCTGTCCTGGGGTGCATCAGGCACAGCATCACCAGTTGGGCAAGGGAGGGAATTGTCCTGCTCTGCTCTGAGCTGGGACAGCCTCACCTCGAGTGCTGGGGGCAGTTTTGGGTGCCACAATATAAGAAAGACATTAAACTATTAAGGAGTATCCAAAGACAGGCCATGAGGATGGTGAAGGCCTTGAGTGGAAGTAGGAGGAGCAGCTGAGGACACTTGGTCTTTTCAGTCTGGACAAGAGGAGACTGAGGGGAGATTCTATTGCAGTTACAACTTCCTCATAGGGGAAGAGGAGGGGCAGGCACTGATCTCTTCTCTCTGGTGACCAGTAACAGGACACAGGGAAATTGCCTGAGGTTGTGTCAGGAGAGGTTTAGGCTGTAGATTAGGAAAGAGTTCTTCATCCAGAGGGTGTTTGGACATTGAAACTGGCTGCCCAGGGAAGTGGTTGCAGCATCAGCCTGACAGAGTTCAAGGAGCATTTGGACAGTGCTTGCAGGCACATGGTGTGCCCCTTGAAGCTGTTCTGTGCAGGCAAGGATTCGGAAGTTCCTTGTGGGTCCCTTCCAACTCAGAATATGCTGTGATTTAAATTGTTTCAATAAAATGCAAATCTTTGAAAACATAGCATGGAAAATAACCACTGAAATTCAAAACCAAAGTATGAGCATGAAATTGAATGTAACAAAATTAAAACTTAAATTTATTTTTTTCAAACAAAATTATAAATATCCTGAAACAATAAAAAACCCCAAAAACTAACAAACAAAACAAACAAACAAAAAAACACAAACCAGCAAACAAACAAAAAACTAAAAAAAACCCTCCACAAAACAACCTCAAAATTCCACAGCTAGGATCAATCAATCATTAATAATGTATGCTTCATAAGAAAAAGAATAATTTCCTATCAGCTGTCCAGCACCAATATATAGGAGAAGCTAACAAGTTAGAAGGTTATCTCATCTTCAGTCACTGCAGTTAATATCCTTGTATGAAAATCATAAACAGAAATGATTGGGATTGTCAGTCTTGTCAAGCGCTGCCATTACACAGTGTAGTTTGTGATTTAGGGCTCTGAAAGTGTTTGAACAGCAGATGTCCTAAAGTGAAAAACCCCCTGCTCTTCTGAAGGTGATATATCAAACCACAATTTCTGTTATATAACAGAATGGACTTGGAGTAAATATTGGTTTTATGGCAATGACCATTTCCCTCTCTCTCAGCAATGCTTCATGTCCCACAGGCTCAGCATGACCTGTCTCTCCTCTCCCTCTAAAGATAACCATTCCCTAATCCTTCTTTCTGTCTCCCCATACCTGATATCCACTCTGATGCAAAAGTTACAATCACCTTACTTCTTGCATAAGATCTGTTATGTATCCTATTAAATTCTGAGGAATTAATCCAGTTAACAGCAGCCTTGAACTCCACAGCTTTTCTTCCAGTTTCAAATAGACCTTGTGTACCCAAAATCTTGCTTATATTTTCTACATGAGTTGGTGAAATGAATTGTCTTTCAAAAATGAGCCTAGTCTTTCTTACATAATAATTATTTCATAAAGCAGAGTAGATTACATATGTTTCTAGCCAGGAAAAAAATGCAGAAAATTCAACATGAAAAGTTGAAAAAGGTCTTAACAAACAAAAGTGGAATGGGACAAGATTAAAACTGAGAACATAATAATAATTCATAAAAATAACCAAATATTATTTAGATACCCCAGTAGTGGAAAATAATTTTGTAACAGGATATGGTATAGTTTTCTCCCTGTTGTGACTTGCTTATCATTTAGTCAATCTAAATGGAGATTTATAAAATCCCAAATAATCCAATAACCTCGTAGAGGCATTTGCAGACTTAGAAAAAGATTATGCTATTTCTAAGGGTGGAAGATGATCTAAAGCATAAAACATTCTGGTGTAAAATTGGCCTTTTCTATCCAGTATGTTTTTTAAACTCTAAAATAGCTTTAAGATAATTTCCTTGGTGTAGTTCACTGTGCAGTACCAGATGGATGTGTTCTATGACTGCTGCATGGCAGTGATATATGTGCCCTATGGGCAGGAGAGGGTGACTAAGGGGAAAAGTGATTATATCCACACTGCTAGGTGACATGTCCCTCCCCCACCCAGCCCAGGGGCTGATCTCATAGAAGGTGAAAAAGGGAGGAGAAAAGCTGAAAGACATATTAATGAGGGAACACAATGTCTACTAGCATAGGCACATACTAAAATTAAAACTAATATAGTTTTAATTTTCAGTAACTAGCTTAAATTTAATTTTCCTCTGGAGAAGGTTTTTTTCATAAATACAATGGGTTTTGTCTAAATATCTGTGTTCAGTAGTTATTCTTGTATTTACAATAAGAGAAAAAAGTGTGTGTAATTATAAAAATCATCACCTTGTGTGCATTGTATTTATTTTAGCTGTCAGTCCCTGAACATGTAAGTTAGAGTTGTTATTGATTCTGTTATCAATGATTGATACTGTTACGCCATTAAAACCTTGCTACTCCTTGCTAAAAAAAAATAGATTTTCAGTAACAGATGGATTATTCACTCCTATTGTTATGAAAATGCTTAATTGACCACTGAAAAAACATTACTATGTTTCATCCTGGACACTATGATTCAGTATCAGTAAGGATTTAGGCTGGGACCTACATTGTTTAATGTCATCATAAATTATCTTGGAAAGTGTGAGAGTATCCAAGGAAGTGTTTGCTTTTCAAATTAAGCTACTAGAGTTACTAAAGACAAAGGCTAAATGGAAAAAATGGGAAAAACATTATGAAACAGGACTAAAATAAGACATGAAATCTGATGTAAAGTGGTACATACTGTGGGAGGAGGAGAATAATTCCAATTTCATTAATAAATTGTTGTTCTCTGTGGAAATGATAATCTCTCTCAAATGAGATCTTGTTTCATAATAGCTGTATGCACATTTTCTTAGTGTGCAATGAGTGCCAAAAAAAGCAAATGGGATGTTAGAAATTCTTAGCAGCAGCTGAAGGAAATAGATGTCATTAATACAGTTTTGTATCTAAATTTCTGGTGAGCCTGTATCTTCCACACTGGGAATGATTTCTCTCTAGTCTCAGACAACATGCATCCCAAAGAACTTGGAAAAGTACAGACAAGGACAAAAGGTTAATCAGGACCTTTGGACTGACTCGTCAGTGAGGAATAACTGAGTAAGATAGGTTTCCTTAGCCTGGAAAAGGAACAAAAAGAAGGAGATATGATAGGTCTCAAAAAATCTAGAATATAGGGGTGAGACTAAATGGGGAAGATTACTGCCTTCCCCAATGCAAGATGTGTGGGACACAAATGAAGCCAACAGGTTGCCCATTCAGACCAAAGAAAAGGAAGTGATTCTTCACAAAATGAATAAATCCAAAATAGATAGCTCCATGCCATAGGTTGCTGTGGAGATAACAGAATTTTTCATGCTAATGATAAGAGAATGAAGAAATTAATAAAAAATCAATTTGCCAAAGGCTAATAACTATAGTCACCACCAGTATCTGCATGAACTACTGGACACTTGGCAATTATGTGCTGAACTCTGACCTTCACCTTTGCCAGAGGCAGAGTTCTGGGTTGGTGGCTACGTGCACCCAGTGCAGCATACCATGCTTTGGGGTCCAATGATAGTAACAGACATGGTCCTCCACCTAGAATAAAATAAGTGTTTATATTAGTCATGTTCCCAAAAGTGACTCATTTAACGCTATTGCATGTGGTTTGGATAGTTTAATGGGCAAGGAATTTCATCAAGTAAAAAATCAGGTCTAAACAGAAAAAATACATTTTACTAAATAGCATTTCTCCTAGTGAAAAATATATACATTTGTCTTTATATGTAAAATGCAAACATCTGCAGCATTTCATATAGCAATTTACTGATTTTTTTTTGTTGATTTGGATATATTAGTAATAATATTAGATTCAAAAAACATAAGACAGTAGTGCAGGTCACTATTACAAACGTAATGACAAGAAAAATATCCGATTAGCAGGAGGCTTGGGATGTTGTTGCAAATCCTCATGCCTTTCAATATCTCATCCTGCCATCCATTCCACACAAACTGCTTCTTTAGTTTTCTAGTCCATGTCACTGACAGAGGACTGTCCTTAAAACGTCCTTAAAAAGAGCTGAGCCTCTTCAGGCCCCTTACAAGACCCCCAGAGCATCCCTTCTTTCTGAAGCTAAGCTAAGCACAAAATACATTTGCTATGCTGAGGATGCAACCCACACAGTCAGTTGGTGATTTGGTTTCCTCTCTGACTCTAAGTGAGAGGGAACTAGCTCAGTCTATGCTCAAGCCAACTTGAGAATGTGAGGGGACTTGATCAGGTGCAGTGAAACCTCCTAGGCAAGCTCATCATCCACATTCAGCATGAATGTGACAACCCTTGAACCACAGTGATACCCACACTCAGACTCAAAAATGCTTGCAAAAGACAAACATGATAAAAAGCAGATACAAGACATACAAAGCACAATTATTCCTGTATGTCTTCTTGTTGGGATATTTTTACCCTCTTATGCAAATCTTATGGCATTCTTATAAAAGGCACTAGGTGATTTAAATTATACTTCACAATCTGCTTCATGAAAATAAAATGACCTCTTTAAGGGGATGAGATTTGTGATCGTGTCTTGTTATTCTGACTGCCTGATAAGCTGAAAATCAAGAAGTAAATGAAAGGATTTTTATTACACCTTTTGCTTTACTTCTGTGGAAGAATTCCTTGTTTGTCTTGAAAGTTTAAAAACCTTCAGAGTTCTGTATGTTTGCATAAAGTCTTCATATACAAAATCCCACATACATTGAAGAAGAGTAGGTGGTTTATGTGCTGGTTGAATAAGAATTTAGGCTGTCAGAAATGTGTTCACCAGCCTTTTGGTTTTTAAGTTTTGGGTCTTCAAAAACCCTTTTTTAGTGTTCAGTTCAAGTTATCCTTTAAAGAAGCTTAAGGTGAGACAAGATGAGAGAATTTTCTG
The DNA here is from genome assembly GCF_024509145.1 of Vidua macroura. Classification (NCBI taxonomy): domain Eukaryota; kingdom Metazoa; phylum Chordata; class Aves; order Passeriformes; family Viduidae; genus Vidua; species Vidua macroura. The sequence goes on from NC_071571.1 coordinate 77,172,444, forward strand.
TGCCAATATCCTAGAGGATAATGTCAATAAATGAGTTTTAATTAGTAAATCCTTTTCTATGTCACTGTGGCAGTGGGTAAACCATGGTCCCTGATGATGATTCTATGCCATTCAGCAGAGGTTGTTCTATTTAAGTTTTTCTCATAGCACTGGTTTTCAGGACTGATGTCTGAGTAAGATGTTGATCACAGCTGATTCTGAATTTTTTATGTTTTCTTGTACCTTAGTGTCAGTGTAAAATTACTACCTTGAAGAGAGTACAGTTTTTTAGTGTTTCATAATGCAGGATCCAAAGATATTTTCTTGAGCGTGTCAAGTGGTAGATTTGAATAGTCAACAAGAGGTATTGTGTCAAAAACCATCAGCCTATAAATATGTATGTATTATTGCTGATGTGAATTAAGGATTATAATAAAAGAGTGAGATAGGACAGTTTAATTGCTGTGACAATGTTGGTTTTTTCTTACTATGAGAATTGAAGCATAAACTGTGGAGGAGAAAGCTAAGGAAAAAGCCTCATTGACATTATTAGTGCAGTATATATTTTCTAGAAACCAAGAGTACTTCTCAGCACTGTCATATAAGCCAGTTAATAGCTCTTACTTGTCAAATCCAGCTGTATCAGCCCAGCAGCAGGTAACTGCTTCTAGTTTAATTGATGCCAGTATAAGAGTCCAAGAAAATAATCAATGAGTGTTTTCAGATTCAGGCGATTCCTGTGCAGGCCAAATGAACTCTGGCAGACAGCATTTGTACAGATTAAGAATCATTATAAAGATGTTGAAAACTTGAAAAACTGACCAGTAAAACTGAAAATTTCTTTTCAGTAAAGGTATGTGTTGCTGTGGTATTTTTAAAAAGTAAAAGATTTACTTATTTTGAGTAATTTACATGCTAATAGACTAATTTGATATTATCAGGAAGTTAAAAGGCAGTTAAAAGCATAACAAGTGTATGATTTATATTAGAAACAAGAACTTGAGCTGCTTTTGGTTTTTTTTGTATATCAAAATACAGAACAAAAATAAGTCATTCTTTCATTTGTATGCAAACAAGATTGGGTTTGGTTCTTTTTTATGTACTATTTTATTTACTCTATTCACCATTTTGACATGTTTATTGAACTATCATGTCTGAAAGCTATTGTAAGGCCGGGTTCTGAAGAACACTTGATCATTCCTTCTTCAGCAAGCTGAGTCTTCTGCCAGGTGAGTCTGGTAGCAAATATAGCATAATTTTATTACCCAGGGCAGTAAAATTAGACAGACTAACAATTAAAAAATAAATTAATGTCTAACCTATTATTTTGTTTTGGAGCAACACTTTTTAAAAATAAATTGTAATTGATCCTACAAAAAAATTAATTGCTCTGTCCTCTTTGCTTATTAATCTGTCTATAAAGTAGAGTGATTCAAAGACATGCTTTTATGGGCCTCATCACTTAGGCATCTGAACATTTCATTCACTATCCTTGCAGTGGCTCGGTGAGGCAAGAAAGTAGCAGCTCTCTTCCCTAAGTAGGGAGTCAAAGCACAGGAAGACTGAATTATTTGCTTGAATAATTTACAAATGAAATTGAAACCTTAAAAACTAGAAAGCCCATCCTTCTGGTTTTTCTAATTCTTGTTAAATGTAAGGCTTTTTATATAAATGATGATCTACAGTTTGATATTGTCTGGATTGATAAGTAGGCAGTTGTGTCTCTGTTGAAGGACACAGTAACAGGGAGCTGGGCAGATCTGCCTACCTGGAAATTAAATAAAGGATTACTGATTAAATTTTCCTACATCTAGCACTGCAGTGCTCTTTAGATTAAATAGATAGCTTCCAAGTCTATTCCTAGTCTTGACATTAATAATGTCAAATTTGTAACTGCAAGGTAGAAAGTAAGGTAAAGTAAGCTCAAGGGGAAGAGGGAAGGGGATTAAAGGTCAGTGCTGCCAAGTCCTCATGAGCCCACTGTATTCATGGATCATCAAAATAGATGACAAAATTATGAAAATAACTGGCAAACAAGGCAACAGAGAGTCTTGTGTTCATAACAGTCTGTCTGCCTTGTGCTTTATGGGTATTCACTTGTGTTCCTTGTAATAGATTGTTAACACGTTTCTTTGGGGAGCCCAGCCCCAGAGACTGATTCTGAAGTAATGGCTTCTTCAGTATATTAAATAATTCTGACAGGCTGCTCATTTTCTTTAATTATCTCCAAGTATTAGTGGTTAAAAACTTGTAAAAATTAATGGTATAAGTAATTAGCCTATTGACATTACTTTTCCTATAGGCTATACAAGAGAATATGTCCTGAATTTGATCACATTTTATGCATTGTACAGATAATTGTGTATTTTTGGCGAAAATGTAAAACTGGGGGAAAAACTCCACTATTTTTAGGGAGAAAAAAGACATGTGAAATCCCTCTTCCTAATATCTAGGACAGGAACCAAAGGTTCTTTTATTCTGTGCATATACTGACATGTCTGTTAGTGATGGACAGTCCATATACTGAGTTAAACAAGTAGGCAGAAATTATTTACTCCAGTAATTTATCTCCAGTGTTACTTTCCAGTAATGTAATTCAAACTGTAGGAAAAAAAGTAAATTAAAAAGATAAATATGGGTAAATTTATTCAAGGACTTTTGAAAGGCATTGATATTCTTTCATGACAATGTCTTAAAAAATCCTGAAAGTCATTCTTAGTCTTAGTGATATACACTAAAGGACAAGATGAGCCCAAAACAATGCCCACAAAGTAAATAAAGACATTTTTCTAAATGTTGCCAATACCCCACACATTTTGACAGAATTTATTAAGAAAAACATTTTCAGAAATTCTTTTTCAGATTCAGGGATTTTAAAGTAAATTTTCATTTTATCCTATTAAATTCCAGTTCGCTTTACTTTATGCCACCACAAGTTCTATAATCACCTAATGAGAGCTCTATATTTTTACTTAAAGATGCAATGCAGACATAAAGTTCACTTCCATTTTGGGCTGTGTCCAAAAAATAAATAGGACCTTTCTGTAAAAATTCTTTTTGATTCTTTCAAAATTAAGAAGTGATACTATACTTTCTAAATTCTGAAGTCATAGTTGTGTTTCCGAATTTTTACCAGATAGCTGGCAGATCTCCATGCATGTTTTCATTCCAAATTAAAGGGCACTTTTGAGGCAAATCTCTTGATCGTTCAGACTTAGTGTAGTTTTGTTCAAATCAGGAGAGGTCTTGGAGAGTACAAACATGATCACTTCTCAATAAAAAAAGCTGAGACGATGCACAACATGAATTGGCACTTAGTCCATTGAACCAGATGAGATTTTGTTCGCAGCAGAAAACCTTGAGGTACGTTTATTGCCTGCATCATTCCTCTCCATCAGCTGCTTCATTCTATGGAACACTCTCACTGGTTCACATTACCTGCTAACACAGGTACATCTTGTGTCTAATAAAAAATAGATACAGAGACACTACCCAAGGCTAGGTGAGTCCTGGCATATTTAGTCAGCCATCTTTCCCTACATCTTGGTTAAATTTTCCAGGATTTTTAAGATGACCTGCTGAGCAGAAGGGATTTATACGGCCAACGTACTAAGGGGGGGAAGAACATATGTGAAATAGTAGTATATAGCATGAGTGTATAATCTCAATTTTGGAGTAACTTTTAGTGATATTTATATTTATGGTCCTTACATGCCTGAATAGTTAAAAATTTCAAGTTTGTACTGTATAGCTTTCATGACTTACAATCCTTGAAAAATCTAGGTACTAAAAATAAATCTTTTCATTGTTTGTGCAAAATGATATTGATTTAGAAGAAATTAACTTCCAAGTTTGGTGCTGCATGTCTGTGTGTCTATGTGTCTGTGTGTGATCTGCAAGTAAAAGTTGCATTTGTCCAAGTCATCTTTTTATGATTAGTTCTTATCTGTGTTAGAATATGTTCACTTTTCATGTTGTGAAAAAACATATCAAGAGCAATAAAAATGATGAGATAGATCAAATTTATGTTGAAGTCACCAAGATATTTCAATTTGAATAAATTTTGACTTGATCTTAAATGATTAAGACAAAGTATGAAACAGGCAATGCAAAGTTAGAAGAATCGTGCCAGAAAATGAAAAATTATTTATTCTTATATTTAGTTTATAATAGATGGTCTATTTAAACAGATTTTTTCACTGTAATAATGAACGATAAAATGCAGTGTACTTCAATTATTTTTATTAAATGGAAAGATAAGTAGAATAGTCCAACTGAAAACTGAATTTTTCAAGATAAAGTTTTTCATGTAAAAATGATACTGTTATGAAGAACAGAAGTGATTTTCTAAATACTTGTTTATACTCTTATTATTATTTTTATTCCTCTGAAGGCTAGTACTTCTGAATATGTGCTCCTGAAAATATTCATGGTAATATTTTCTAAACTAGGAAAATTAATATTTCAAAACATCTTTAATATATAAAAGATATGAGAAGAATATATACATAATTCACAATCCGTGATAGAGAAATCTTGTATGTAGAACTCAGTCTAAAATGCCATCTGTTTTTTTCCTTTAAGGTTCTCATAAAATGTGTATTTTTAAAATACTTGGCTATGTAAAATTCATTTGCCCTTTCTTTTGGAAACATTTGTTAAGTGTTTTGCAACATCCATTAGTAATGCAATCAATTTACACCGTTGAGCACAGTCTTTTTTTTTTTTTCCCTTCTTTTCTCTTTTTCTTTTTCCATTTTTCTCTTCCATGTTAACCAGGAAAAGAACTACTCTAAAACAAGCATATGGACAATCTGTGGGTGTCTGTTTGTGTGTGTAAAACCTACACTTGGGGAAACTTCATTTAATTATTTACTTTTGAGCTGGTAAACGATCCAAATTTTCTTCTCATAGGTCCTCTGGTTTTGCGGTCTTTACGTTTAGTGGTGTTGACCTTAAACCTTCATCGAACTGATCCAGGTTCATATGGAAGGAGAACAAGTTGCTTTAGTTGGTGTTCTCTGTAGAGCTGATGTTTCTCTATTCTCTCTCTCTCTCACTAATTCAGCTGGAGTTACTAAGATCAATAATTTCTTAGGTACTCCTAGCCAAACTTCTATAAAATTAGACTATTCTTCTTCATTTCTCTGACTTTTGAAGTTCTATGGCTTGAATGAAAAGCAAACTTCACACTCATCTACAACTATTGTGCTGGAAGGCAGTTGAACAATTGAGTACTGCCATTAAAGTCAGTACACTTTCACTGAATTCTGTTTACAAATTGTACCATTGGGCTTCTTTGTACCATTCTATTTTTTGTCTGTTTCCCTTCCTCTAAGTAGGGTTGATAATGCTCTCTGAAAATTGATGTAAAGTCATCATCTGTAGCTCTTACATGAACATGGCTTTGTAGAACCTGAACATCATTAACTTTCCTTTGTCAAAGTCCATAATACCTGTGCGACTCAGCGTGTTGCTACATAAATCCTATATACACCCTGCAGTGCTGATATATGCTGCTAATTTGCTGTTGCCATGGCTAGTTTATTATTTTGCCAGCTCACAGGGAAAAGTGCTTTTCCATTTTTTTTTCATAGCTGGCAGTACTGTTCAGCCAGGCAATGTAGGAGTTCTTGTGGGCTGCTGCCCTGGCACGGCATTAGCACACATACCCTTCCTGTGGGACAGAGGTAGGTGTAACAGCAGGATCAGCCTGCAAAATGTAGTCAGTAATGGTGGGAAAACAGTGGTTTATTTGCCCTTTGGGAAGTCTTGGCCTTTTGGGAACTCATCTGGAAGCACCTTACAACCTTCCCTTAATGATTCTGGTGTGTTTATATTGCTGTGCTGAGGAGGGATGTATGTTAGAAAGTTGCACTGCACTCACTGGAAGAAATATTCTCCACCTGAGATCTGTAACCTCTCTTTTATAACCTCTTTATGGACAAGCATGTATCTGTTCTTAGCTGTGCTTTGTACAGCCCAGCCTGGCTGAAGCACCTATTAATCTGCCTATCAAAGTCATGACATTCACAGATCACAGACAAGTTAGAGAACTACTCTGTATATTTTCTTTTCTGTCTTCCAAAAACATTTCTTGTTGCTCCTTCTTAAAATTGAAAACAGTGCCCATTGAGGGCAAACTTGCTTAAGTACTGAAGAAATTTTTTGAGAGAAAGTTAATCAGCATCAAATCAATTTTTAATTTATGTACTGAAGAGACCTCTTCAGATTGTCCCATTATTTTTTCTTCTAAAATGCAGATTCCATTTCATCAAATAGAAATTTGATTCATCTCAATCATAAGAATTAATTTGTATATGTTTATCTCACAGGGACAAAATTTGAGTTCTTACAAGAAAAAAGAAATACAAAGAATCCCATATTCCACAGTCGGCCATATGGTGCTGATAACAATGGAGTCATACAAGACCCAAAATTGTTTTTAGGGGTCCACAGTACCAACCCAGTCCACAAAATAGATGCTTCAGGAATTCAGAAATTTTACACTGCTACTAGTGGTACAGTGCAGCTGGTATATCAAAATATGAAGAAAGTATCTAACTATTGCTCCAGGTACCAGATATTCCATTAATGGAAACACCAGTACTTAGTAGTATTATTTAAAGCAAACTAATTTTAAGATTATTTTTATTTCATGTGAGATTGCTATTAAAATGGTTCGTTAATCAAGCTAAGCCCAGTCTAACTAGGTTATTAAATTAGTGAACAAATTAGCAAAGAAATCTTGATGTATTTATGAATTTCAAAACATTTATTGGTGTTTCTTACTGAGTTTATGAATTTAAAAAAAAATATAGAAAATATGGTATTCAGTTGAATTCTTAGTGAGGAACATTATCCTGATACGGCTGTAAGTGTGCTGGGACATAGTTTATTCATGATTTTATAGCATGAAATTTCTTTGTGACAGGTGTTTGGCATCCCACAACACCAATTCATGTTTCAGGAAAATGTATCATTAAGATGAAAAATATGTACATTTAAGGCACATGTATAGTAAATCAAAAGCTTGGGCTTGCCTAATTTTTTTTTTCTGTCTGTGCTATATGATTTTTTCAAAGAAAATTTTGCAGCACTCAAAACAAGGCCAGCTGGATGCCAACAAGATATGAATCTATTCTGAAAGCTTAAAAAGGCTCACTACAAGTGAATGCCGTATTCTTCTCATTCTGCTAAGCCAGCCTCTCAAAAAATTAAAGGATGTGGCTCTAAACTGGATCTCACAGCAGCTCAAGAAGGATGGCTATTTCCCTGTGTAGATGTGGAAAGTCAAGGTGGGAAGGTGAGAAGCTCTGTGCATAAAACCTTTTTCTCTTCTTATTGAGTCAAATAAGACTCAATTACTCAAAGACCTTATTCCTTTAATACAATCAGCTCTGTGGGGCACATGGCTGTTGTAAATAGACCTGTGCCTTGCTGTGGATATGTGCTTTGGCAGTTACATGTTATTCCCACTAAGTACAGTTCTACAGAGTACATCCTTGCACGGTTTTCCATGGATGGCTTGCAGACTCCCTTTTTAGGGGTTGTACCTGCTATGTTCCTATAGTCAGTCACACACTATGATCATAGTTTGGTAATTAGAGCTTGCTCCTGAATGAGATAGGGAAATACAACTTGCCTTAATACTAGAGTGAGTTACTGTTCAATTACTATAAGCACTGCTTACAAGAGAATACGCTCATAAGGTAGTTTTCACATTGAATCTATTCTGATTCATTAAATCAATACTGCAGAAGACAAATCATCATCAGATATCCTTGAAAGAAATGAGATTTTCTGACAAACAATATTTCTGAAAATAAATATTTTATTATTCAATTTTTAAATAGAATTAAATAGAATTAAAATTCTAGCTTTCAACAGATTTGGTAATTTTACATCTAGAGAATTTTCCCTGAAAAAGTGGAAGCAACAGAAATAATTACTGTTTCCTAGTTTGCTCATTTTTGGCAAATTCATTAGTAAATAACTGCAATTACCTGTTCATTCTATATATAGTCTTTTAGGCAAATCAAAATTAATGCCACTAGGTTATATATTTTCTTAAAGTGCCTTATTCACGATAGAGATTTTCTATTACTCAGTGAGTAAAATATTTACACAGTCTTTTTGAAGAGGCAAAAACACTCCCACAGTCTTCGTTTCTACATTTGGGAAGTGTCATAAGATGATGAAATCTGTAAAAACTTAAAGGCAGACAACAAAGGAAAGATGATGTTTGATGCTCAGAAGGTTTACAGCCAGTGAATATATTATTATTTAATAGATAAGTCTGTTCTTATGTTCAAAAAGGGTGTGTGTCATTTAACACACCAAAGGAATATTTTTAGGAAAATTGCTAAAATGGGTTCCCTTTGTGAATATCACTTCCTTGGTCATAATTAACAGCTGCTACAAATGCAGGTGAATTTAGCTACCAACAGCTGCAATATTTGTCAGTGAAAGGAGCCTGACTTCTGCAAACATTTATGAATGGATAAAAGCCCTGCCACATCACAACTAACTCCCACAACACTGAAAGGATTTCATAGTAATTTCTGTTTAACAAAGGTTAATGTTAAATTGCAAAAGCATTTTTTTTTAATAAAGTTTATCCTACCCCTGAATCTTGAAACAATCAAATATTATTTCAGGTGTTTGAAGTTCTGGAAAATGAAAAAGGAGGGGTGGGAGGGATAGAGGGGGGAGAGGGTGAACGATTTCCACACAAGAAAAAACTTCTGTTGTTTCCATTTTGAGATCTTTAGTATGGCAAAACTTAAAGGTGCAAAGAAAATTTCCCTAAGTGCATGAACTTAAACAAAAGAAAATGTTTACTCTCAGTCTGCGGGAGAGAACCCTGCCAATACTCTGCAGGAGAGTACTCTGCTTGTGCTTGCAAGGCCCTAATTATTACTGAATAAAATTAGAGACAAGGGGAATTTTGCCATTGACTTTCCAAAGTCCAAGATTTAGGCTTTATGGACACAGTTACACTTTCCTGGACCCTGGAGAGATTTTGTCCTTGTTAACTGATTTTCCCAGGATTTCTAGAAGAATTATATACAAGATAGGAACAAATTAACATCTCTGTTGCTTCAATGAGCAGTTCTGTCAGAGAAATGGAATACAAACTCATCCAGAAACAGTTTTTCTACCTCACTTCCTGCTTCTTCCATGTTCTCTGTAGGAGTAACCTTCCCACTCTCTTGTCTCTGGGGTAAAATGACTCTGTGCTCTTTTCTTCCTTCTCCACTCCCAACAGCAGCAGCTGATGTGGCTGTTCTTCCATCTCATCAATATAAAACATAAGTACAGCCACAGCTATAGAAAACAGATATCTTATAGCAGCCATACAGTATTTTTTTTCCAAGTTATAAAGCTTTCTAATTTTTTTATCTATTGTATTGTACTCTTCATTGATTCTTAGGAATATTTGTCTTTATTCATTAAATACATGAGTAAATCTTGAAAATGATTGCTATAGCTAGCATATAACTATGTGTAAACTCAACATGTTTTTCTTAAAACTGAATTGGGAAAATCCAGCAGAGACAATCATATTCAGATCTGCTCCATTTGAGCAGAAATTATGTAGCCTTGATTTGTGGAAGATATTTTTCTTTTGCTTGTTAGTACATAGGTGTGACATTTTTATTAAAAAGAAGGCACACCAATATTCTTACACATTGTAGCTTAACAATATGTGAAATATTAATGTATCCATAACTTAGAATATATACAGGATTTCTGGGATTAATGTTCTGTATAGTTCCATATAAATGCTGCTTGTTTTAAGTAATCCAAGCCAGAAGAACAAACTCTATCTGATGCTTTACCTGTGTCTTAAAAACCTACTTTTCTTCCATGCAAATGTTGATTAGTTAAAAGGCCCCACTAAGATCGAATGTTTACCTAGTTTTGCAAAACCTCAAACCTTAAAAAAAACAAAACAAAACAAAACAAAAAAAAAAAAAAAAAAAAAAAAAAAAAACCTGTGTCACAAGCTAGCAAAAAAATGCAAACTATGAAGCATGTCACTTTTCTGTACTGCTTCACCAAAATGAAAGAAATACATACAGCACAACCCTTCCCTGTGCTGCTTCTGGAACCTGAGGAAAATCAACACTACTGTGTGATAATACAGACTGTAAATATATTATTCTGAGGAAATCTTGCAGCCAGAACATTATTCATGGAGTGTGCCTTCTTGGAATTGATGCATAAGGCACAGAAGAGCTCTTTCAGGTTTTTTTGCTGTACTTTCTATTCCTTGCACATTAAGCATTATTTGTTCATGCTTGCTGGATTATTTTGCAATTATTTTGTGTCTTGTAGTGTGAATATTTACCTGACTTTTTTTGGGCCAACTTAAGGCAAAGACATTAAAAATTCAAAATATATCATATTTCACTCATAAAATTCTGTGCTTGTAAATGCCTTAAAATTATCCCTCTAATATGTGTGTCAAATTTTTTTTCACCTATGATGGAACTAAGATTTTTTTTTCCTGTTTATGTAAGAGAACTGGTCAAACAGTTTATGATAGTATGCCTTGTCACAGTGATAGGCTGAGGTAAAATCTTTCTACTCTGTCATTCCCTACCTGTTATAGTATATCATTATCAAACAAAAAGACACCTTAACTGACAGAGGTTTACAGCAAGTGTGATTTATGGAACAAGTTTTTTGTATTTAACTTAACATGAAATTTAAATACCTGAGGGAGTTTTTAACATTCATTTGCTAGGTAGTCAATAAAGAAAAAATATTTGAAAAAAAAACCACAGAAAAATAAATTAAGGGAAGGGTGAAAATGAAGAAAGCTTCATCAGCACCAGTAGAATTTAGTACCTTTGCTCTAAACCCTTCCAAGCTCCAGCTAGAATTGAAGTGCACACTGATATAAATCAGAAAATAGCAGAAGATGTATTTGCTAAATAAGGTACCAATCAGTATTAAATTAAGCATAAGCTTTTATAATCAGTTTATAATCTTTTAACTTTCCAAATGCAATGGATTTAAACTGATATGCATTCAACATACATGTCTAGGCATGTGTTTCCTACAGTTCTAGTCTTTCTTTTTACATTATAACTACAAGAACCTGTACTTTTTGCTTATGACAGAGTGCCTTTTCGAGGTACTTAAAAGTTGTGTATTTATCAGTATTGTTGATATTATTATTTCTGTTATTTTCTTGGGCACAGAAAATTTTCAGCTTTACTAATGGGTAAAGCAATGAGAGTCTGTATAATAATGTGTCTTTTCATGCCTGTGTGTCTGATAAAACTGTGACTTCCTGAAGTAAAGTAAACCTAGTTTAGGGGACCTAATTAGGGTACACTTCTAGGAACAATACTGAGCCCTTGGCTTACAGAGAAGCTGTCTCTGGATATTTTGCATAGCTGATTCAGGAAGCCTGTCAGGCTTGGGGTTCACTTTGTGTGTGGTCACATGCACCATTTATGTGACTATGGAGGTCAGCTAACCCCTAACTAAAGTTTTCTGTGTTAGGGATTGATGAACAGTAAGAGATAACTACTTCATGAATAAATTGCCCTTAGATATTTATGACTGCATAACTGGACATGTAATACTTCTCCTAGCTGCAGCTGTGGTATGGAAATGTATGCTGCCTCACAGCTACCATCCCTCATACAGGTTGCTCCCTCAGAAGAGCAACTCCAGCAGGAAATTTGAGTTTTCCATAATTAATTTGAAAAGAGCCAGTTTTACAAAAGTCATCTATTCAATTCCTCTAACTATCAGGGACCGTCTGATATAAAGAATTTTAGGGGAATTCAATTAGCTCCAGATGTTTAGGGTGGAGAAAAGAAAAGGAGTGGGAAGCTGCTCAGAGTCAAGATCTCTTCCAGCAGCATGGCAGTTGTCAACAGGCAGCTGTCTTTTTGTCTGTCACTTCAGAAACTGAATGGCACACCCTACACTTTCTTTCCTATCACACAAGGTATTCCTACTAGCATCGGTAGGGCAATTCCTGTGAGAGAAAACATCTCATGTAACTGACTGGCTGTAGCTATAGCTTCCATCATAAATTAAATCTCCAATAAAAAACAAGTCCATAATGTCATAACTATTAGGTGAGATGAGAAATAAAGCATGTGCCCTCTGATGATGATGATATTTTCTGTGTAGAAAAGTCCAAGTAACTAACCAGCATTTTATACCTTGCAGCTTAAGAGATCTATAGATTATAATTCTACAGAAACTGGATCACATTCACACACCCTAGAAAGAAAACAGATTTTGTAATTTCAGGAGCATAAACACCACATTCTAAATGGAAAATTTCTAACCTTGCCAACAGCTTCATTTCAGTGACACTTTGCAGTATAAAGTTCCTCCTTGTTATCAGCTTTCTGAACAGTGGTTATCTATCTGCAGAGAGACTATCTTCATAAATGTAAGTAGACAGTCATTAGAAATTATAAACTCTCCTTTAACAGGTGTCTTAGATATTTTGGTTTAGATTTTAAAAAAAATTCACATGAAGACTTCTTAAGTGTCTAGTGTCTATTTGTATTATATTTATTCATACAGCATAATTAATATTTTCATGCACTGATCTTTGATATGTATTGTAGAAGAGATACAGCAGGCAACACAGTCAAAAATAATGTATTTCTGTCAGTATGTATTATCTAGAGAGATGCAGCTCTTTTTGATATTCTGATAGTGATTCCTCTTTCAAAAAAGAAATACTGCAATCACTACCTCAAAAGATCACCACCCCTTCATACTTACAATTTTAATTGATTACAGCAATGCCATTGAACATTTTGCTGTTTTTGCACAATTAAATAGCAAGAGTTAGAATTTGATTGTCGTGCTGTCTTCATTTAATTTTTGGAATCAGTAAATACGTCTTATCTTGAAGAGGAATACAAATATCTCCTGCCTAAAGCTGGGATGACTTTTTTCCCCAGAGCCCTGTTTGTGGCAAATTCCCTTCCCTCATTTCTGAGTTTTGGACATCTACATTATCCTCCTACTAAACCACAGGGACTTCAGTGAGGCACCAGTACAGAGGGAGTACCTGTGCTTTCACAAACCAGGCCTACTGGTGCCAACTCAAATGCATTCATTAGTAACAGGTGATGTCTTCCACAGGCTCCTTCAACCCAGAAGATTATTTACCACAGATTTTGGGTGCACAGTAGTGAAAAACTGCATCTATGTATGAGGATACATGGCATAACCTCACTTTTCCCATGTGAAGCATTAAGGGTTTTGGATTGTGAGGGTTCACTTTCAATCCCCTCCTCAGTTCCTGTTAAGTACTTTGAAAAATTCTAAAATTATAAACATTTAATAATGTGGTAGAATCCTTTTCCACTGAGCTGTCATCAGCAGCTGTACACTACATTGTAGCTCATAATCCTTCGTCAGGATATATAAAATTGAGCAGGATAAAGAAGAAATTGGAAGTTGATAAATTTCCTCAAATTTTGTCTCCTGTTGCTGTCTAATGGCCAGTACTGGAATTTGTTGTTGGAGCCTGTGATTATGCTGTTACTTGACAATGGCTATACCCAGAGACCTCAACAGATTGAAGTTCACACCAGCTGTCACCATTGTGCAGAACATTTCTCTCAAATGACATTCAACGTAACTGAACTGAAACTTATGGGTACACAAGCACATTGTAACAAGGAGTTATATGAGATCAGTAAGAATAATTTAATTTTAAAAATTACTTTTTATGTTGATTCTTGCATTAAAGTTGAAGAGGGCGGAGCAGAACACCATGTTTCTATATGCATCAGCTCCAGCTGAAATGGTGATGCAGAAATAATCATCAGAAATTTATGCAACTTGTAACTTACATGTATAACTACTTGTATAATTAAATTATATTACAAAATTATTGAGAAATTTTTATTCTTTCAATGCTTTATTAGTACATAACATTTTAATTGGCCAATATTTTTTACGTATATGGCATTCCATAAAAAGAATATTGGGAGTTTTTTCACTGTGCTCATAGAAGTGTTGCTATTAAATTCCACATAATGCAACAAAAATATCAATGTAGAGAAGAATTAGAAAATATCAATCCCTAACCCCTCAAGTGCATGATGTTGGTAGAGATGAAGATTCATCTAACTGAGAAGGTCAGGTACTGCTTTTATTCCTTTCTAACGACTCATTTGCCATCATCTTACTATCTGACAACCACACTCATTATTGAAAAAATCTGTTCTGACTTAGTGTGCTTGGACTAAATCCCCATGACAGAAGAAGATAATATTTTATTTAATTAGATAATAAGTGTTTTAATTTTAATAAAGCTCAACTTTATTAGCAAAACAAGAATAATTAAAAAAAGAATATAAGTTCTTTTTACTTAATTGTTTTTGAATAAGGTTGTATTCTAATCTAATTTGAACAGGAAGATATTTCAAAATGCAGAACCATGTTGTTTATTACCATTTTTTCAAAAAGTAGTCAGAAGAATGTAAATTTTTGGTAGCAGATATTTTGCTAAGCATAAAAAAAGAAGACATAGAAATACAACACAAAGAAAATTAATCATAAGATATGCACAGCTTACTAATTCAAATAATGCTTTTTAAATTTTTATATATATATGTGTGCACACATGCGCATCCATTAATTGACATTTTTAATTATTGTTTGAAATTTTCATAGTACTAAGAAAGCCGGCTCACAGATAGGAGTCTCTTATTAAAAGGCCTGTACAGAGCTAGTAAAAAGACACTTCTTCCTGTTACAAATAATTTTCAGCTTTGAAAATTGTTCTTTTCCAAATGACCTTTAAATAATCATTCTTTTCTCCTTTTGTTCACCTTTCTTTTACCTCATGATTTTGCAGTTGGACTCAAGTATCTTAAAGGTCTTTTTTAACCTCAAGGATTCTCTGATTCTGTGATTTTAGTTGCTCCTAGTTTCCGTATACCTATTGTCATTCATCTGACCCATTTGTAGCAGTGTCCTAACTCCTCTCAACACAAGCTTTAGTCTGCAGCCTTGCCTGACTAAAGCATGCTAACTTATTATTTAGAAGATTCCCTAGGTAATTCAAACTTTTAGGATAAGGAAACATTTGCACTGATTGTGTTGTGAGCAGATTTTACCTTGTCCCTAAATGTCCTCTGCAGTGGTATGTGTGTGATGGAGAGGGAAAGACAGAAAAGCTATTATATTGGATTTGATTAGCAACAATTACACTGTTCTTTTTAACTTTTCCATGTCCTGAATTAAAGTCTCTGACATCCCCATACTCTTTGAATCTTAGGAAAATTTTCAAGGTTTATGCATTTTTAAAGGGAAGAAATAAATACATTTGTGTGAAAGCAGTACATTAGATTCTAATTATCAGTTTTTAAAAGAAGCTATGCAATCTGTGTAGATCATAGAGTTCTTGCCAAGAGAAAATATGTGTAGAATAATTATATTTTAAAAGGGCAGCCTTCCAAATAGAAGACTCATTTGCACCCTCCTCTCTTGTAGTGGGTATCCTTGTTCCAACACACACTTTTGCAGTAGAGATCTGCCATAATGGGTCTGCTTGGGTCCATGTTAACTGTACAAAAAATGACCTTTTTTTCCTTTCCTCTGTTCAGGCCATCATTCTGTATTTTCAGTCTTAGGTAATATTGGAGCTGAATGATATTCTGGTTACTCAAATAGTTTTCATTGCACATCTTACCCCCAAGAAAGTACAGGCTACTGGTGGCTACAGAATGGGAGTAGATACAGGAAGATAAAATAATGGAGTAAAATCCTAAAATACATTGCATAAAGACAAATGATGTAAAGATACAGATGTGGGATGTATAACTAATACATAGTTATATGTTGTTACATGTTGTGCAGGCAAGGAATGGTTAATAGCTTGGAATATTTACCATTTTTTTAGATCAGATAAGCACTGCAATATAGCATTTAAACTGATTTACTAGTAACAAATATATGGGACAGTGTTTTTTTGTTTTTTTTTTCAACCTGTGAAACTGGCAGTGGAATAAGACCTAGAATCTCAGAGTGTATCATAGGGTAAATATATCAGTTTAGGGGTTGTAAACATTCCTTGACATTTGGGAAATGCGGAAAGGGAAGTTGTCAACTCATACAGCAACTTCTCAATGTCTGTATTGCTGTGAAATTAGGATCACGGCAATCCAGGCAGATGTCATAGCCCTTGCTCTGGCATGATTTGTGCAGGTATAGTGATTGCTTCATTTTAAAGTAGACTATCTTGCAATTTTTTAAGCTTCTTTTGTTTCCAATTTCTTTCCCTATATATGTGAATTTACATATTTGACTTTCAAAATGATTGTATTAATAGAAGTCATTGAAGTATTTAAGGAAAGAGAAAGTGAACAGTTGAGGATCAGATGAATAGGATACTGAAGAGAAAATCAGCACCACAGGATACTGAGGAACAAATACATCTGATCCATACTCCTGCGATGCTTGATTTACCTAGGAGTGTAGACCCATTCTTGAAGTACATTGCCTAATGCATTTCCTGGTCTTTCATGTGATTTGAAATTATTTACGCAGGTGTATGAAATCTGGAAGTGACACTGAATTATTGAAGCAGTAAGATCTTAATTTATTGCTAAAATACAAACAATTATACTTCTTGTTAGAAACTGTCAGAAGAACTGAATAAATAATTTCTCCCAGATGTGCTAGTAGTGACTTGTTACCAACTTTTCATCCTCTCTGAAGCAAACTATCATTCAGCTTGTTACAGGCTGAAGCAGATTGCTAGATCACATGGACTTGTAGACTGACTCAGTCTGGCATCTGGTACTGGATATGATTCAAAAACATTGCCGTAATTTCTGCATAGATTTATGCAATGTATCTTACAATAGTCTCCATCTTATTATTCATACTTTATTTTTTTAATCAGTCATTTCCTTTGCCATATGTGTTATTGTTTTTACACATTAGCAAGAATTATGGAATGATATGTCTTTTTCTGCCATCACAGAAAAAAATATTCATGATTTTCTGCCCTAACAAGAGTTTTGCTGCAAGAAATTATTAGTTTTACACTTGGGATAGATTTGCCCAGAGATCTGACACTAAACTGTGATACTTACATAGCAGAGAATACAAGTGTAGATTTCAGCAAAGATAGAAATGAATCCCTCACATTTCCAAGCCTCCGCTGCATTTTTAATATTCAGGATTTATAGGGAAAACATAAAATTAAGACAAACTCTGTGAATGCAATCATTTGTACAACCTTGTTGCAGTAAATTCAAGTGATTCTGGAATATAAATACTTTGTGGGGAGGGAAGTAGGTAATATCTGAGCACTTGTTCTCTTGCCCTTTAATTTTACAGAAATAGTGGAAGACCAAGAATTAGAAAATAAGTGCAAGCAAGAAGGTGAAATGGGATACAAATCCAAAGTTGCTGTGGACACAGTGTCAGAAAAACTAGTCTCTCACAAATCTTCTGTTTTTCAGCACACACAAAAAAAAAAAGCCTTTTCTTTCAGTGCAATACGGCTTGTAACACATAAATCAAGACAGAGTAGCAAGCACTTATTCTTTAGCCTAAACTTCTTTCTGGAAAATTTCAGGCATTGAAAGTCAGGATTATTTCCTAGTGTTGTGTAAGTACAGCTAATGCTATCTTCTTGCTCTTCATCCTTGCATCTGAATCTAAGTTTTACATTCTCTTTATTGTTGGAGAATTTAGTTAATTTTAAATTAATCAATCAGCTGTTCCCTGCAGTAATTTGACACTGTGTAATGTTGAATTGACCCACAAATTGCATAGCTTGGTGTGGGTTATAAATAAGCATGCATTTGCACATTGTCCTGAAATGTCATCCAGGAAGCTTATGTCAAAATCAGCAGATTTGATGAATAAATACCACGTGATACATCCCAGCTAATTCAGAGCATTGCAGCTCTGCTTAAATAGGTAAAATGGTTCCTAGGTTTTACTAGATGAGTGATACTTGTGAAGCCCAGTGAATACATCTGCAACTGTACAATTGCTATTCCTACCAGTTGTAAATCTTTCTTTCCACAATACATTTGAGAAAAAAACTATGTTTAGTCTCGTCTTTGTATTTCAATCTTCCTTTGTCTTGGGAGCCCTTGCTTTTCCTGCTTTTTCTCCAGCTAGGAAAAGCAACTATAATTGATTCTCTCTAGTATAATCCAAGGGCTCAGATAAGACAGGCAATACAGCCTGATTTGTTACTAGTTGAACACAAAACCTACAGCTGGCAATCAGAAACACACTGAACCATCTCAGATTTAGTGCCAAATCAATGACAGGAGATGGGAGTAATCTTGTCATGCTTCCCTGTTTACAAATTCCTGTTTCATAATTGCATTATTTTGCTTTATGATATGATTACTTCCAGGAGTATGCATCAAGGTAGTCTTCACAATGAAGCCCAAACAAATTTTATTTAATATAGGGATACTGCTAAAACAGTTGTCTGGTTCCCTCTAAAAAGTTTTTACACTTTTTTTCTTCAAGCTTTCTCATCATCATTTTGATTCTTTTTTTACTCTTGATGTGTGTCTGTAAGCCTCTAAATTATAATGGAAGAAAAATACCAAGTTTTTACTAAGCAGAGTGTAATGAAACAGCAGGAAGTTTTGAGGCATGTAAATTAAAATAAGGAGGAAGAAATAGACATTAATTATCTCAGATTGCATTATCATTTCATTTTGCAAGCAAGGAAATATTTAACACCTTGGAAGCAAAATACTTTAGTTTGGACTGGAGAAATAATTTAAAATTACATGTGGGGGGCAGCTGGATGAAAGATCAGAAATTAATATATTCACTGAGCAAGAATGATGAGGTGAAAAAGCAGACAAAGAAGAGACTAAGCTCGTGTTCGCTCTGTGCCACAAACCATGACCTCTTCCACAGTCACAAGGACCTATTTTCAATTTCAAGTCAATAGCTATAAATGTTAGTAATTGCCTTTAACTCCTTTTCTGTAGCTTAGCTTCTTGCCCCATTACCAAAACCATTTCGTTTCTCAGTAATTCATTTTCTACATAATCTCCTTTCATGTCCCATGTTTCCTCTATTGTGTTTCACCTTGGACAGTACATCATGTAAATAAAGTCTGTATCCATAATCGCTTTACAATTCAACTTAAGAGAATTCACTCTTGAAAACTCCATTCTGATCAGCGGCCATTATAGAAGATCTTTTTAGTCCTCACTAGATGGAAAAAGTGGATGAATATTTTTAAAACTATTTCAGTACCCAGGATGTAACCTTGTGTATCTTTTCAAAGCTTTTAGATGCATTTAAAGGATGAGTATGGAACAGGTAAAGGCATCTGAGAAAGAAGTTCATCATACTGTTTTTGGATTTAAAATAACCCTGTATTTAAAATAATGTTTAAGGCCACTTTATTGTAGGATAGACACTGATTAAAGGGGCAAAAACATCCAAGAAGTTGAATTCAAGTTTTGGGGTTTTTTTAAAATTTTATTTTAAAATTATAACTAGAGATTCATGAGAGTAATAGCCAGAAAAAATGTGTATATTGGTATTTAAGGCAGAAAATATTGAGTTCTGTACTCTTTCAAAATGAGCTAGAAACTCCTAGATTCACAGTCTTCAGTGGGATTATCTCAGAAAAGACAAAAGTAAGAGATCAAATATTTGGGTAAAAGGTAGTATTTTTAGTTCTGTTTAGCATTTGCTGTAATCATGAGGTGTATATTTTCTTTTTTAACCAAGTTTGAGTTTCAGATGCCATCAAGCTCTTGCTCTTGAAATAATTAGATATTTCCCTTTTTCTTCTCTGAAAGCCAAATGCCTGTGAAAGCTTTTGACACTCTCCCATGTCACTTCACATTTGTTTGATGTGGCTATGGGTGATTTTATGTCCTTGGTCTTAAATTTCAGTTTATAACAAATGTAAAGCCCTGCTTCACTGCAGTTTTAGTTACTGAACTGCAGCAAGTCTGTGCTGTACTAAATAGGTGTAAAAGTTTTGCATAACATACTACCCACATTTTTTCCATGCACTTAGAGGCACTTAAGGACTTAAAAAATTGGTTCCTCCAAAGTCTTTTATTACATTAAAAAAAATTGCTGTCTAGCCTAGGAAAAGCTATTAATATTTTTGTCCTCTCTTTTATTTTGCTTCTCCAGCTTCACTCTGACTTGGACAAGGGCGTCGGCACTGTTAAATATACCCTTTCAGGAGATGGTGCTGGCACGGTTTTTACCATTGATGAGACCACAGGAGACATCCATGCCATAAGGAGCCTAGATCGAGAAGAAAAACCTTTCTACACACTCCGGGCTCAGGCTGTGGATGTTGACACCAAGAAACCACTAGAGCCTGAATCAGAGTTCATCATCAAAGTGCAGGACATTAATGATAATGAGCCAAAGTTTCTGGATGGGCCTTATATTGCCAGTGTCCCAGAAATGTCTCCAGTGGGTGAGTAAGAAGCTATAAATGCTTGATAACTAACTGCATATTACTTAATTGTCTCAATGTACTTTTCTTGCTGAGAGAGGGATGAAATGAAATAAACAGCTTCTGAAACTCATTATTAGAAATGTTCTTAATATTCTGTGCCTAGGTATACACAGATTACAGTTTTGTTTTTAGCTTTGCTTATTCAGAAACTTATTCTCCTGCAATATGAGAATCTGCAGAGTAGGATGAGTTTAAAAAAAAAAAAATATATATATTCAAGGAAGGTATGCTAAGGTCCTGGGGTTCTGTAACTCCAAACCTATTATGTCACATTATGTGGTTCATTCCCCTCTCTTCCTAGTTAACATTTGCTGTTTGCTGGACAAAATTAGATTGCCTATTTACTGTAAAGCATCTTGCCATTTAACTGGTTTTGTCTTTGTGGCTCTTAAACTCCTACAGCACTTGCATGTTCTCCTAATTATGCATTAAGGGACAATTATTTATTGAAGTCCTGTTATACTCTGCATGCTCAAAGTAACTATTGCCCTTGCCTTGGTCGCAATGCAAGAATGAGAGTCTACAAGAGTGGCTCAAGTTGTCAAAACAAATCTTTAGTGCATCATACTCTTAAGTTAAAAAAAAAGAAAAAAAGAAAAAAAAAAAAGATTGCCTGGGAACCTGGTAAGTTTTCAAAAACCTAGTGTACAGAGGACAGAGTAATTTTCTTTTCAGAGAAAGGTGGACTGCAGTAATGATACTGAAGTACTGGAATAGGTTTTTGCTTGAAGAAGTTTCACAACACGATAGATATTTGCCAGGAATGACATGAAGAGCATTGATCCTGCTTTGGAGCAGGAGAATAGGCTAAATGGGCCCTTTTGGTCTCTTCCTGATGGCTGATTCTGCAATGGTCCTGAGCAGTGTGTTTGCAACATAAGCACAGTGCTTGTGTCCTACTGCCAGATGGCATTTTGGGTTTCCCTGCAGGCTCCAGAAATTAATTTGTTCTGGGCTGGGAGTCATTTAACTTCCCAGTGCTAGTTCCAGCTTATTGCCCTTCTCTCTCCTGAACTGTATTTTCCCAGTACTTCACAAGCTAATACCAGCCATTTAATACTCCTGGCAGTTGTTAACAGTTTTGGAAGTTTTCTGACTTTGAAGTGACAGAGGGATACTCTTCCCCTTCAGCTATGTACCTCAGATGTTGATACTTTTAAAGTCAATCTGGGAAGCAACTACCTATCTACAAAAGCTGCTACATAGAATTAATGAGGTATTATTTTAAATTTTGTGGTAAGGAGCAGTATAATGCGGTAGAATGTGATAAAATGTGATGTGAGTAGACATGAAGAGATGATCATGTTAATCTTATAGAAGTGTAGAGAAACGTTCACTATAGTCACCTACAGGACTCTGTCTGTAGATTCACAATATAGGTGCACTATTGTTTCCCTTAATGAGATGCATAATAATATTACTTACAGTTTTATCATGTATTGATGAAAACCATTTGTTACATTTTGACACCTGTGTCTGTGGCAAATTCAAAATAACATTTCTCACCAGTAAATGTAGGGTCGGTAGTGAAATTGTGTTTAAAACCTTATCAGAAAGAAAAAATGAAAATCTGTTATGGTGTTAGTACAGCAGAACACAGTGCCTACATTTATTCCCTTACTCTGTTGTTCTCCCCTATATTTCTTTGTTATTTCCCTAAATATGTATGTGAAGCAGAAGATTAAATGCTAACAGAGCTTTTATTTCATATAAAATACTCTTCAAGATGTGCCATATATTGGCAGCTTTTACATGGATGAGGAGTTGCATGACTAAATGAGATACAACTGAGCATGCTGTGACATGCATACAGCATTTTAAAAGAAATGCTTTTCAATTTATTCTCCTTTAGAAAAACAGAAGTCGATGCCATGGCAAAATTAGATCTTCTTGGTCTTCTCTTTATTTGGTCACGTTCACTATATCTATTCCTCTATAAAAAAAATAAAAGATGGATGAAAATTGATCAGAAAAGGCAAGGCAAGGAAAGAGTTTCCTAAATGGAAGCCTAAACTTCAATTAGTGGCTACTAAAGAAGATAAGAATTTTTGCTGTTAGATTGTCTTACTGTAAAAATATCCAGAAATGCTTTGTCTTCTGTAGTGTGCCAGGAGATTGTGTCTTCTCTGATGTAGGTCTTGCTATTCTCTTGTTTTTTCTTGTCTGTTTTTCCTTCCTTATGCAAGCACAGATTTCTCAGAGGATCTAAAACTACTCCTTTCTATCATCAGTACCATTTAGTTGCACCTTTAGAGATGCTTAGACCTACCAGTGCCTGAGGCTGACATTGAAAATCACTTTGATTTTTCAGCTGGTGAAGCATATGGTTGTCTTGGCTTAGGAAAAATCTCAGATAAACTCTTCCTCTCTTTTTTTTTTTTTTTTTTTTTACATTTTCATTTTCTAGTTGCCACTTTTAAAATACCAAATGTTCCAAATTCCACTTACTATACTTTTACAACAGTATTGATTATAAACTGTACTCATGGACATATTTCTTGGGAAATGGTGGGAAATTCACTGAAACACTACATTTTTAACCCTTACTAGTCTCTTATGTGAGCCTGACAAGCTTTTGTGACTACTGACTTGCAATCTTTTATTGTTTCATGACATTTGCATGCAAAGGTTTACCCAGTTTGATACTTTATCCCAAGGCTATTGTCAATATTATTAGTAATGGTACTTTCTAGAAATTGTCATGGCTACACGGTTGTCAGTTTTGTAATGTCTCTAGACTTCCTAATAATTGCTATTGCTGAATCTGGGATGGCTGAAATAATGCCACAGCATTCACCTCTGGAATCAAGGTTGCAGTCACAGTGTAATAATAAAATTGTACATCAACTGGACCTTGGTAATTTTTTACTAGAAAAAGTGCAAAAAAATGAAAATTCATGGCATTCTCAAGTTCTGGTTTTCTGCACAGAGGTATTACTTAGATATACCTGTCATAGCCTTGTTTTTCACAGTAGATTTTCTTAGAACTTTTGTTACTTTCCATGCATGTTGTAGGTGGAAGTTTACTTTTTCCCTTCAAATTTACATTGAGGGCAGATTGAATTTTCTTCTGCAGTTTCTGTACTCTAGTGTTGGTTTCTTTTTCCTTTAAATCAATACCATTAATTAAAAAAGATAGTGGTACAGAATATCTCTTATTCTTTTTCTGAAGAGATAGTTTTAGGACTGCTATTTTTACTTAGTGGTGCCTTCCTTACCAGGAGCCAAATTCCTTCATATGCTCTTAAGGAAAAAAGTTAGAAGGACTTTTACCCAGTACAAATAACCTTGTATACAAATCTATTTCATGCCTAAATTTGAATGGACAGCCAGCCTTGTTCTTTCCATATATGCAGTATCTGTTCTTGTGTGATGGAGAGGAAATTCAATCACAGCCATAAACAAGAAAGATCTTCTCTTGAAAAGCCCCTTGGGTTACCAGTTGTTGTAACATGCAGGCTGCTGTACCCATCTGTGATTTCCAGTGCTTCTGATAGTTTCAAAGTGGGCACAGCTTCCACACTGTAGTGGAAGGATATGAGTGCCTCCAAAGTTGACATTGCATTGCTCACATGATAAATGGACTGCAGAATACTTTATGGTGAAGATTTTATTTTTTAAAGGAATATTTGAAAATTATTTTTTTATCAATTATTATTTTTGAAAACTATTTTAAAAACTATTTGATATTCCCTGCAGAAAAACTCAGCAGATGGAGTCAGATTACAATGCAGAGCAATATTTTAAGAACATAGATTGCTATGCTGTTACCTTATGCCTTGTAAGAGACTTATAAAAGCTTAAGAGCTGAACTCCTAATGTTGGTTGTGGCGGGGGGGAGGGTGTTTGTTTTTTTTTTTTTTTCTGATATTGAATTGGTTTTATCAATATCTTTATTTGAAAATATTTTCTTGATTTAATATAAGTTCCAAAATGTAGAATGAACTAGAAATGGGGATTTATCTATAAGAACTGAAAAGGGTGCCCTAATATCTCTATTTGTAAGTTTGCATTAGCAAAACATGTTCTCCTTAAGTATAGTTTAATCAACTGTGTTGTTGCTTCTGGCAGCTGTGCTAGCTTCTGTTGCAATATAGTTGACGTAAGCACGCAAATATAGCTGAGTTTAAACCAAGGTTATCCCCTTATTAAAGCTATTAGTCCAGATGACTGAGAATGGGGGCATAGCAGCATTAAGAACACATTCAAGGAAAGATATTATTATATATTTTTATATATTTATACATAAAAATGGGCACAGAAATACATTTGCTTTCGTACACCTTTCTTTCACTGAATATGCTGATTTTTAACAGCAAATTTATAACTTCTGTTGTCACAGTCTCCTAATTGTTTTCTAAGGTCTTTGCATTATTCCTTTATGCTTAAACATAGACCAGCTAGGGCTGTACTAAACCCATCAATTCCATAATATACAGATACCATATGTTCTTTCCTACACAATTTCATTTCATACCTTTCCACTACATCAACTCTTTGTTGATTAGGTGGGACTCTACAAACTCCAGATCACTGTGGCAGACTAAAATGGTCAATGATAATAGAAAGTTGATATCAGGTTATCTTCATTGTGTTCCTCAGTGTTGCAAAGCAGCTACCTGAAGAGTGTTATGGATTGCTTCTCATGGTACTGTCAGCGTGAAAATAGTCTCTATAAATTTTCTGGCAGTTTTCCTTCTGGAGTGAATACTTAATTGGCTTTTATTTAAGCACTGGCTTATATTCGAACATTGACAATGGAGCATGTATATACATCCACAAATGGAACATATGTTTAATATATCCATCTATGTAGTCACATGTGCAAGAATTATAATATATAGAAAACTAACCTGGTGAAGCGGTGGGTAACAACCCACACTCTGGTTTGGCTCAGCTTAGCACTGTGTGCCTGAATTTAGCCTGAAGCTTACAGTGAGCAGGGGCTGGGGAAGGAAGGCTATAAGGCATTGGAGCAAATGCTGAATGAGCCTGCCTTTGATATAGATTCCTAGCTGTTGGCGATATATTTTTAAGGGTTTCCAAACGCTTACCCCCGGTGTTGCGGAAGATATTACTTTGGGAATCCATTGAGACTAGAGGTACTTTTGAATGGTATTATGCATGCTCATGGACAGATAACTGACAGCATAATCTGTCTGCAGCCATTGTCTGCAGCCCCTCCAGCTCCAGCCTGGTCTCCATTTTTTTTTTTTTCTGGTGTTATGAAGTCCTTAGAGAAAATGATGGGAGTTGGATGTCATATTCAAGATACAAACATTTTGAATATGTTTTATTTTTATTCAGTTTTCCTTGTTGAATTATTCCCATTGATCATTTTCCTTTTTTTTTTTTTTTGTCTGCTGTTGATCATTGAGAAGAAAACTTTGGAGGATTTTCCATAGTGATCCCGAGATCAAGAATTAATAGGTGATGGAACTACAACTCACCTCTGCAGAAGTACTGATAAGTTACTTTTTCTGAAGCCTCTTTGTGTTTCTCCATGTGAAGTTCCATTTTCTCAGTTTCATGCTATGTTAAGATTCCCCTGTAGCATTTTGCAGCAAAGCTTTCATTTTGTCAAGCTGTCACCTGTTCATATATTCTCTTTTACTGGCAACCTATGAGTTCAGATCCAAGAGAGATGCCAGTGGCAACCCCTCTCTCATATAAAGACTGGCAATTTATTCCTACTGTTTTAGATCTCTTTTTATTTGGATTATATAAGGAAAAGCTGTTGAATCTTAAACTTCCTTTTTCCTTTTTTTTTAAGAGTCTTTGCTTAGAACCTTGCTGAAAACTTTTTTGAAATTTAGATACTCTTAATCTATGCCAGTAATCTTGAGCATTCACTGATGCACTCAATAATTTTAATAGGTTTAGAGAAGAGCAAATTCCCTTCACAAAACCATATTGAATTTGACCTTACAGGATCATATCCACATGTCCTCTAATTTGACATTTTATTAAAGTGTACAAATTTTGTCCATCACTTGGGTCAGACCTGGGTCATTCAGACTATGTTTCAGAAAAATTCATGTTCCATCATTGTTTTTCCATACTCTTTCCTGGGGCTATGTTAGGTGGCAGATAACTCATTGCAATTGATGGCTCAGTGGTTTCCCACGAAGAACTACTTTTTTAAATTACTCTTGTCTCTAAGCTCTTGTTTTCTGATTGTCTTTTTGTTTTATTTTTGAAAAGATACATCTACTGCACTGATCATCAGAATAACTTTTTATGCCACTGTGTAGGAAAGTGAGTTTTAAGGAAGGAGCAGAGGGAAAGGCAGGTAAGGGCTGCTTAGCCTTTTCTCAGAGTGTTTTTCCCTTTTTACAGGACATTGCATAAAACGTAAAACAAAAAGCATATTAAAAAAAAAAAAAAAAAAAACCTGAGATATTGACAGAATATTACAAGTAGGCAGTGAAAGATTTTGAAGCAAAAGTGGTTTTTTATGATGGACCACTGGGCAACCAGGCAGCTTCAATTATGAGGCAGGGGGGAGCCAGAAGAAAAAATTAGATCAAAAGAGAGGGAGAAAATAGTGCAGAAAATCAAGACTGGATTAGTTAAAGGATAATGGTCGGTGCCATACTGAGAATTTCCTTTCATGCACTCTGGCTGTTGGATATTGTCAGCAAAACTAAGACATTTGGCAAATGCTGTGAGGTGGGACAATCTATGTAAAATGAAAGCTGTGAAACACAGGACTATACAAACACGTGAACAGCAAAGTTCTCAGCAAAGCTGAGAAGTTTTGGCTGTTAAAAAGAGGCACTAGATAGCTGTTTTCTGCTAGCTGTTTTTACAGTCCCAAAATGTCAGTATTAGTGCTGAAACCATTGAAAAGCATTTGATTCTTACCTCACCTATATCTAAGCCATATATCTAAGGATATTTTCTACCATGACTTCAGCAAGGCTTTTGACACTGTCTCTCATGACATCCTCAAAGGCAAACTCAGGAGATGGGAATTGGATAAGTGGACAGTGAAGTGGATTGAGAATTGGATGAAAGGCAGATTCCAGAGGGTTGTAATCAGTGGCACAGGTCCTAGTTGGAGGCCTGCTATTAGTGGTGTCTGCCAAGGTTCAATACTGGGTCCAATATTGTTTAACTTCTTCACCAGTAGTCACTGGTGAAGGGGCAGAGGCCTCCTCAGCAAGTTCACTGATGGCACAAAGCTGGGAGGAGAGGCCGATACCCCAGAGGACTGTGCAGCCCCTCAGAGGGACCCCAACAGATTGGAGAGATGGGCAGAGAAAAACTTTCTGAGATTCAACAAAGGCAAGTGCAGGGTCCTGTACCTGGGGAAAAATAATCCCATGCACCAGCACAGGCTGGGGGATGAATTGCTGGAAAGCAGCTCTGTGGAGAAGGACCTGGGAGCCCTGGTGGACAACAAGCTGTCCAAGAGCCAGCAGTGTGTCCTTGCGGCCAAGAAAGCCAGAGGTATCCTGGGTTGTGTTAGGAAGAGTGTAGCCTGCAGATCCTCCAACCTTACCCATTCTTTGATTCTCTGTGTGATTGTGTTTAACTGTATGTGGGCTAAGAACCCATGTCACAGCAATTAAAATCACTCTGTTTCCACACACCGACTTTACTGCAGCTCAGAAGCATAAATCAAATAATATATTTTATCAAACATGTCTTTTGGTACAACCTCACCTTTTTTAGGTGTCCAAGCAATGCTTTAATTATTAAAATTAAGCTATTGGGTTTTTTCTAAATCTATATTCTAAATATTGTTGGTAGTTCCAGTGGTATTGAATATTAGTTCTTTTTGTATATAAGGAGAAGCTTTATAATTATTAGTGCAGTCTTGCTGTTTGCACAAACACCTTTAGTTGAAGATATATTGTACTAAAATTGTTAAGATTATGCGTTAATTTTTTTTGTTAATTACACAGTTGATGAGGAAAAGAAATTGACGTATTTAAGTGTTGTATTGGAAAATGTAGAAATTGTTTTTATGCAGGCACCTAATACCTGTAAACATAAAACATGTTGTATTGATAGTTATTTTAGTAGCCACAGATCAGCTGTAAATGATAAAAATTAACAAGAAGTTGTTGTTTTCTTACCACAAAATTACTCTGGACATTAAATAGCTTTTCAGTAAGAGCTGTTCTTTTGGCCACCAAGTGGTTTTAAACATTAAACATATTTTAAAAGTATTACTCTTCTCAGCCACTGAGCAACTGTAAACATTAAATACATTTTATAAAAGATGCTTTTCAAGCTACTGCCTGCATGGCTATGAATATAAATTTTGTTTAAAGTTGCTTTTCAGCCACTGAACTATTTTTTTTTTTGTTATGCACTCAGTTCTATTTATAATTTTTCAGAGAAGAAACATGTGAAAGGTTTCACTGGCACAAGACAGCTCTTCATTTATGAAAAGTAATAATGTCCTACCCATCTTCTCATAAAAACATTGCAGGTAATAATAACACGCCAAATTTTAAAAGGATTTTAATGGATATTTTGCATGGAAGGTGAGTGCATATCTAGTGTTCTAGTCACCCATATTTGTGTTTTACTCTGCAGTAAAACAAAACAATAAAAGCAGACATTACTGATATTCTGTACTAAGAAATCTTAGAAGTCTAAGAACTCAGTCACTGATGGACTGTGTGAATCAATCAAGTCATCATCAGCCCTAGAGGAGGGCAAAAGAGAATGCAAAATAGTCTCAAGATTACTAAGCAAATGGGAGTCACTAAACCAAATATGATTAAAGGCTTTAATTCTGTGTGCAGAAATAACTCTCTGTGGCAAATTAGATGTAATCCTAGGAAGGCCTGGAGTGATAAGAAAAGTGTTCATGAGAATCTGGCTTAACAAGAACTAAGAGAAAAATCACCGACACTCACAAACATACTGTTAAGGACAAATTATTCTCTGTTTAGAGAATCCCATACAGCCTAAAGTCTACAGCAAAGACACTGCAGATAAAAATAATACCATAGGAAAAGAAAATCTACATAAACCAGAAGTCTAAAAATATCTGCACACTGAGGAACAGCATATACAAGAATATCTTTAAATGGAATGTCAGCCAATTAGTAGGTGTATCTGTCTGCCAGCCTTGGATTTAATGAGTGCTAGGTACTTAACAGTTCTCCTTGTTTGTAGTAAGGAACAGCATAGATTGGCAATCCAGTCCAATATCTGTCCTGTACACTGTAAGTTTTTCCTAACTAAGGAACCGTTACAGATCTTGCAGGAACAGGAATCTGACATCCCTCCAGCCTTTTCTGAGAAAAGATCTTGATAGAGCTGATTGAAACCTTTCCACAAGAGATATTTTGCTAAGTTCCTGTATAACTGAAATGTGCAAACATGTAATTCTCTTAAAACTCTTTATGAAAAAACAGATGGCTGCCTAGAGAGTCAACCCACAGGTTAGCTGGTGACTGGAAAATTAAAAAGGTGGTTCCTGTCTTAGTTAAGGAGCATTCTTTATATTACCCTGACAAGTCAAGCACTGGCTGGCTTGGAACCCATAGGCAAGGCAGTATTCTCTGAAGCTTCAAACATGATGTGTTTGCCTGTTCCCTGATTTCTCTTCCATATAGTAGATGACAAGACAGGTTGTCATGCTTTCCAGACAAGCTAGTCAGCTTGCAAGCTAAACAGGTCATAACTAAGTATGAAGAAGATCAATGGAAATGAAAGAAACTGTTCTCTTGGCTAAAAAGTCGGCAGTGCCAGTATTGTTTTTTGGAGTGCAATTTTAATTTTTTTTTTTTTTTCTGGAATGATGCAGGATGAAGTGAAAATCCAAAACTATCAGAAATATCACAGTAAAGTAAAATTTAACTGTCTAGACATCCTTACTTGCCAGTTATGTCTGAGCACCTTTTGTGCAGAAGCCATCAGTAAATGTGAGATCATTGAGGATTAGAGAGGCAAAGACTGGAAATAGAAGGGGAGTTGACTTCAGGCAGGTGTGAAAGTAAAGAATGACAGCAGCAGAAGAAGAAAATCTTTACAAACTGTTCAGCTTTCACTTCAAGAGCTACTGGAGAGAAATTGACACCTTTAATACTGCCTTCAACTTGATTTAGGTTGACACTGCTAAAAAGACAGCTATTATTTCTATTAACAAAACCTCAGAACAGTTCTTTTATTTTCATAAAAAGCTTAAAGGGTGTTAATGCATAAGCACTCAAGGTATCAGTATTCTTCTTATTTATCAGTACAAGCCAGCTTGTACAGTAACACCTATGGAGCAGGCTTGAGGGAACAAGAAAATAGCAAGGAGTAGGCAAGAGGACTTCCAGCGAAGGGATTACCTGACACACCATTACGCACCAGGACTGATGGAGAATGTTGCTGCTGGTACTCTCAGAGGTGTAATTGCAGCTAACCATTCACATCTTGGTACACATTGTTAACAGCAGATGATTTTCACCGGCAATAATTTGTTGACTGCTAGTTATCTCACTGAGGCTGGCATGATGCATTTGGAATAGATATTTTAAAAGGTAAAGCATGATATGAATCCTTACAGACAATCCAATAAAAATCTGGTCAAGAAACCTACAGCTGGAGATCATCTCCTCAATAATATCTTTCATTTTCCATCTGTGTTTATTGCTCTTAGTACACCAAGCATCAATTTTATAATTTGTTCTGATCTATAAGGGTATCCCAACTTATCTGAAACATAAGATAATTATGTAGCTAAGATTCTCAGTTTGTAGAAACATCACCTTAGAAATCTATCTATCCTCTTGTATCTGTAAATTTCCATAGCTAGAGCATGAGAGAAGGTTAAATACACATTTAGGCAGATTATAATGTCACAGCCTATTTGGGACTAAGTTTTATCCAAGCACAAGTTACTGCTTCTCTGTCTCTTAAAAAGGATTGTTGTTTGGGTTTGCATACATGTCAAATATTTTTCTAATCCCCATTTTTTTAGGTGTAGTGGCTGTGCATTGCCTAAATTGCTCATGTCATTCAAAATATTTTTTTTTCCTATTTTTAACATTTTTGACTTTTAGTCTAGAAGATAAAAGGTATAATAGCAGATGATGTAGGTATAGTCCTACCTACTGAATACATCTCTGTCATGACACATCTTTTTGTCTCCTTTCTAAATTAAACAGATAAAATCTTTAAAGTTCTGTGTGGAAAACTTTTCATGTCTCAATCACTTACTGCTTGCCTCTGAGTCCCTGTTACTTTTGCTGTCCTTTTAGCGATAAGGCAGCAGTAATCAATATTTTCAACAGCCTTGAGAGAATTCAGATGAGAAAGATGCCTGAAGGACAAGTTCATGTGCTCAAGCCTACAATTTATGATCTTGCAGGAGATGATACAGACACAGATGCTCAAATTATCAGCCCTACTTGCTACTTCTCTGGTTCAGTAGCTCCAAATTCATCCACTTTTTCTTACTGCTTTCACTCCATATCACCTTATGCCTGAACACAAACCAAACCCTTTCAGACAGTTCTCAACAGATGCTTGATTCTTTCATGATTTTTCCATGTGATTCTGAATGAATCCTTTGTTCACAGGTTTTAAGTCCTAAATCAATATTAATCACTGAGCATAATTCAGTGAGCCATAGCACCTTGTTGTTCAAACAGAGGATGATCCTGTGTGGCATCCAGTTGCTAATATAGCGGAGTGGGGGTGAAATCTTACCCTGGTTAAGTAGTAAAAATAGATTTACTGCAATATATTAAAGCACTGTTTTTGATAGTTTTGTTTGTAATACTGGTGAGGGAATAAGGGGTGGGGGGGACTCAACATTTGTGGAGGGAGAGGCAGTGTGTGAACAAATGTATACAGCTGATTTTATTTCACGCAACCCAGATACTGACACTGCTGTACTAGGAATTGTTGCAACATAAAGTTCCCACATCAGCTTTTCTTTGTAAGAAATAAGCAAAAGCAAATTCTAGCTTTTCTTTCTGAAGAAAATCTTACATAAATGACCCGAGAGGTGCCAAGATGTCAGACTGTCTGTCTGAATCAAAAGATTGTAGCAAGGCATCAGCTCCTTAAATTCCAAAATCCATACGAAGCTAGTAATTGAACTGGCAATCTGTAAAGAAGGAATCCTCTCTTTGGGCCACTGCACAGCAATAAGAGATCTTTGAACGGCTGATTTAAAGGAAAGATAAGGGATAAGAACTGCACCAGCACATCCTACTGATTTACTGTAGAGATGAAGTTGTGGCAGCTCAGTAATACCTATACTGCAATCTGGATGCTTTATATTTTAGCCACCTTGATCGATTTACTTTGGTTAGCGCAAGGGGACAGTAACAGTGATGACAGGACTGGTTTTATAGCAGCATAGTACGAGAGACTTTGGGACACTAACTCACCAGCTACCTTGCAGGAATGTCCTGATGGCTCATATCCAGTGCTGCTGTTGCTCAGACTGCCTGTGTTAAATACTACATGAGGCTGCACCTCTTACACTGCAAATATGTTCTATTATTTGACTATTGACTTGTGGACACAGTGTGCATCACATCAATACTGCTCTTTTCTACAGGAGAGATTTTAGACTGTTGTAGGCTCTTGTTCATGGAAGCTTTTCATCAGCACATTCTCAGGACAGATTTTTAAAAGTAACTTGGCACTGAGAGTTTTACATGAATCTCGTGAGTATTTTTTATTTCCATGATATGACTAAGTGTAGGGTATATAAATGGTTTTGAAAACCCTAGTCAGTCTTTAGACTCCCAAATATCTTTTAATAGCTTGAGCTGTACCACTAAGTTCCTCAAGCTATACTGAGAATCTATAGACACCTAACTTTTGCTGACCTACATTATCAATATGAGTCAACATGTCCTCGAAATTTGGACAGTTACTTGGAGCAATGTCTCTGGAGCCCAATCAGATCAGACACAAATCAGATTCAGCACTACTACAGTAAGTGAGTGTCTGCCATTGAGGGTTAGACACCCACATGCATTTATTTGTCTGATTCCACATGAAATATCTTAGCACCTGCCTGAAACTGCAAAAATGTAAGATTCCATGATTTTTTTTTCCATGGATACCTAAAATGTCATCTAAGTCTGTCCCCAATCTGCTTGCATATAGAAGCATCTGAACTTTACACTGCTGAGCAGCTAGAAGCCAATTAATGCCTAAGCACTGTCAGAAATCATAAAGCAGATATACCTAATTCTCTTTCGGAAGCCAGTCAGTGACATTTTCAGAGTTCAGAGTTATATCCCATGCAAAATGTGGCTGGAGGAGAGGTTACATGTTTTTCATTTTGCAGTGAGGTAGGTAGAAAACTCACACAAGATGCTGCCAATGCAGCTTTAATACTTTCCTTTTTTTGAATACCCCCTCCTTATGTTTTAACCACCAGAGTCTTTGTAGTTTTTCTTCCTTCTCCCTTTTTTTTGGGCCGGATAAATATTTAATGATCCTACATAAAGCAGATCATCTTCCTCCTTTTTTTTTTGAGAGTGATGCTCTTGAGAGAGCATTCACTTAGGAGATAGGAAATAAGCATTCAACCAACATATAACTGGAGAGTGGCTTAAAAAGATCTGTAGCTTATGTATCCACTGAGCAGTCAGGGGGGCAACATTATCTGCTTCTTCATTTTTTCACAATAAGGTTGCTTTAAAGTGTTAACACAGAAAAGAGTAATAACAAAAATAAAAAAAATTGTTATCCCCAGTAAATAATTTCTGAGAAAGAAGATATCTAGGTTACAGCTTTTCTCATTGGTATTTCTTACAGCACTTTTTCACTAATAAGCTCACTTGTATGGATCTCTTTGTTAGGCATCTAAATAACACCAAAGAGAAAAAACCTGCATCTGGGCTCATTGCATTTTGCAGTGGCTCATTTTTATGATTCATGCCCTCAGTATTGTTGTGCATAAAAGCACCATGCAATGTCACATCTCTGTTTTATAGATGTAGTCTTGAAGTTGGTGAAAACTGAGAAGAAATGTTCATTGCAGAGCTTGATTCTTAATGCTTATTTGGTACCAGAACTGACAAAAAACAGACAGGATGTGTGTGCAAGTGAACTGGGGGAAATTACCTTAAAAAACATATGTTTTTTAAAATATGTTTGTGAAGGTGTCAGGGAAAAAAAAAAAGTTGATGAATACAAAAAAATGGCAGTAAAAAGTTAGTAAAGCAGGTGAATAATAGGACAATATATTAATGCCCTTTAAAAAAATATGAGCAGGATTAATTTAGTGAGTTGATAGCCATGATGTCTGATTTTATGCATGGGTCAAGGATTGTGAATGGACTACTTTAAATTAGGATCTGGGTTTTTTTGTTTTGGTTTGGTTTGTTTTTTTTGTTTGTTTTTGTTTTTTTTTTCTTTTTTTAAAAAATTTATTTTGTTTAATTTGGGATTAAGATAGAATTATCTTTTGCAATTTTTACTACTCTTGATCATTGGAAAAAATCAATAACTTGGATTGTATTTTATTTAGAAATTTTAAGGAGAGGACAAGAGTCCTTGAATACTGAATAAAATCAAATTTTATACAGTCAATATGTAGGCCTGGATTTGATTTTTAACAGATGTAGATTCATCTCTAAAATGTTAACGCAACAAATGCTGAGCAAATATTTTCTTCTGAAATGTAGAACTCTGTTTTTATGAGTTAAGCAGGATATCTAGGCCATATTTAAGTGCATTAATTTTAGCTCTGGTATTTCACAAGTTCAAAATTTTATGATTATCAAGGCTTGCTTACCTCACAGGTTTTAGAATTCATGAATAAATATAAAAATGTTGCAGAGTGGAATAAAAAGGCAAATTTCTACAATAGAATCCTCACCTAAGAAGAGTCAGACTACACATCAGCCTGGACAACAGTCAGATATACTCTGCCTTAACCATTTAAATGATCTTTAATTATTCTGATTTTTTTTTTCTTGGCCAGTGGTGTCAACTTACGCATTGCTTTTTATCTGATCTCCAGAGGCAAGTGATTTTGATCATCAAAATAGAGAGAGAAATGCAAATCGGGGGGAAAAATCTCAGAGTAGGCTCAGAATAACTCTAATGAGTAAATTATTTAAACTCCTATCTGGAAAGAATTGTAGAGTTTCTACCTTAATAATTTTAACCATGTGAAATACAGAGTTAGGCCTGTTTGTATCACCCTTAAGTAGAATTTTCTGTATCCTAGCTCTGCTATACAAATATTGAAATCCTTGCATTTATGCATTTAGGTATGGTCACAATTTCTTTGTGTGTTGCTCTGGTCTTTTTTTTTGTCTTGTGTCTTGTTTAAAGAACATAATGCATTGAAATAAAATTGAGGCACTAAAGAAGCCCTCAAATAGGATAAAAGGGCTTAAAATTAAAATTATAAAATAATGCTGCACCCTTCCTACAGAGACAGTTAAAGCATCATTGTTTGATTTTATTCCTTTTTTCCAAAGACTAGGTATTTTAATTTAGAAATCATAATTTTTCAACACATTTCTTTATAAAACTAACAGACTACCAGTTAAATATTTGCAAAGTATCTATATAGCTATAGCTACATATATACTTGAATCACATCAAGAGAAGGTTATGTTGTAGAGGTGATGGCTCAGAACTCCCAAATAAGGGAAAGTCTTCTCAAAGAAGAATTGTTGTAAGTCTTGTAACAATGATTTGTCAGTCTGTAGTGCAGTGACAGCAGAGGAAGGAAAACAGATGTTTTCTGTGTACATTTTACAGCAATTAGAAAATTTGGCAGATAAAGAATTTTGGGCTTAGATTTTTTCCCAGAGCTCTCCGATTACCAGTTATGCACCTGAATTTTGGGTTATCGATAAGGAGCAGAAGGACATGAAGGAATGACCATGGAGAAAGAAAATGAAACAGTATTATATTACCATATATCCTTCAATTATTTCAATAATAAATCCCAATTATTTACTTTAAAATATAATTATTGGATCTTACTGGCTTCAGTACCTTTTAATGTTTTCTTTAAATGAAACGTATGCCAAGTGGTGTGCTGAGTAGTTACTGTCTTAAAGCTTGCAGTCAGACTTTCATTCACATTTTAGATGAATCCAGGGCTGTGCTCACCCAAGATATTTTGGCCATGGAGCAATGCAATAGGATTCATGAGTGGAAGTCCTGATTGGGCATGGTATTTGTCATTTTACCCAGGGATAGCCCTCCATGAAGTGAGAATAACTTCTACTGCTACTGTTTGATCAGTGTAAGCTTTTGACAACACTCAAGTGACATGGAAGGGAGAAGGATAAACTAGCTTAGGTGGCAGGGGAAACTCAGGACAGTGAGGATGCAGCCAAGGGAAGTCCCAGAAAAAGACATCTTGAAGCCTTCCTGCAGGTGAGTTTCAGTGCTGAGCTCCTGCTGACAGAAGTCATCTGACTAAACATCTGGGAAAGTGAGATGTTTTGAACATACAGTATTTCTATACCGGGTGGGGATAT
The DNA here is from genome assembly GCF_024509145.1 of Vidua macroura. NCBI lineage: Eukaryota > Metazoa > Chordata > Aves > Passeriformes > Viduidae > Vidua > Vidua macroura. Next base: position 77,209,359 of record NC_071571.1, read on the forward strand.
GGCATTGGTAAGGATTGTGTAGATGTGGAGTGAGACTCTCTTGCTGGCTTTCTGAGTGGTGATTTTCAGTGCTGCCTTTTGAATACTCAAATAATGAGGCAGAAATTAACAGTTTTGTGTGTTTTATTTGACATAGCCTAGAGTTAATGAGCCCCTATATTTCTGATATTGTGCATACATCTGTCTCCAGCACATTTCTGCTCCCTCAGGTGGTGACTGGCAGATGTATGTACAGGACCGTGGCAGCCATTCTTGGTGACTGGGGTCAGTTTCACAGCTCATGCACACTTGTTTTTCTCTTCACACATTGTGCTAACAAATACTTAATCCCTGTCATAAAGTTTATCTGATAAAAAATAAAAAATGCAGTTTTCACCGTTAGAAATACCTTCATTTTTATTATCAGGAAGATAAATGCCTTTAAAATCTGATCTGTAGTGTATACAATTACTCACCCATATTGTACTCTGTCTTATCCAAATTAGACAAATAAAGTGCCATATTGAATTATTTCTCTAATGTGTGGGAAAAAATGGGGCCCTTGGTTGTTTTATTATTTTTTTCCATAGATACCTGAGCACACAGTTAACACTGTATTCCAATTTGCAGAACAAGTACTATACACTAAAAGTGTAGTGGGATTAGCTAATATTGCCCATGAAACTTTTCACGTATTTTCATTCAAAAGAAAAACTGACGGAATTTCAGTTTTAAGGTAAAACAATATCAGAGTTGAAGAACTGCAGCTTCATTCCCACATGAAAAAATAGATTATTCAAGTTCTTAGATAGATTTATGTATCTGGGCAACTCAGAACCTCATTCTTCTCCTCAGTGTTTTTTCCCCCTAATCTCTCATCTCCATTTAGGGACTCCCTTCTGAAAATGAAGTAGTATTGCAATATGAGAAATTAAGCCAAGCCAGAACTCCCAGGCCCATATTAATCCTGTTTATTTATTTTGTTTGCTGTTTCATGTTTTGTTTTTCCAGTTCCACATGAGACATATTAGCAAATACACTTTTTTTTTAATTTACCTATCAGTAGAAAAAAATTCCCCTTTTCTGAAAAATCTCACCTTATTTTTAGAAGGAATGGGAATCTTCCAATACAGAGAATTTTGTGAGACTAGCTCTTTTCAAATCAGGAGGAGTACTCTATAAAGTGGTGTGTTCTGAAAATACAATTGAAAAAGTTATTAAAATTGTATCTTTCACTAGGCTGATGAATTCCCATGTTCTTTTATTTCTACAGATGTTCACAGCAGTTCTGAATGTTCTGCCACTGTCTTTGTAAATTAGTTCTACTTTTTAGTAAATTCCCAAGGATTCCTACAGATCTTATGCCCCAAATCTGCGAAACTGTGTATCATTTAATCTTAAACCTAATTTCAAGCTTATTTAAATACTTTAAAATAGATATAAAGCATGCAGCTTTTAATTTTAAACTACTTTTGTGTAGTGTGTCCATTCTGTATGTAGATGAGCAGGTGATCCACACTGATTACCTGCTCACTAAATTTTCCTCACAGAGGAAAATTCTGCTAGAAGAATTTAAGATACCAGGAAAGCAATATAAGAATGTCAGGCAGTCGGGCATTGGCTGAGAGGTTTATCTTAAGGCATATTTTCTCACCTGTACTTTAGTACAGTGGTGTTATGCAACATTCAGTGCTGTTCCTTTTTTTTTTTTTTTTTTTTTTTTTTTTTTTTTTTGCCAGAGGCCTTAGGAAAGACTAATTACCTTTAACAATGTTTTTTTTTTAATACACTTGGTGGGTTCCTTTTTTAAGAAGATGCTCACCATGCCTTTCTTTTACATTTGTACAAGAGGAAGCATTGTGTCACACTTTGGTAATGCACAATGTATTTGCTTTTGCCACTGGTCCCTTTCATTAAGCAGATCTTTAACGTGTGAGCAGAAATTTAATTTTCCTTTCTTGTCCATTTTTCATCTGGGCAACCCCACTGACACAGAATTTTCTTGTTTCATAAATCTATGCTTATGTTTTGAAGTACATGCGCTGTTGCCCTGGAGAATCATCAGGACCTAATTTTATTGGGGAGTCAGAGATGTATGGAAAAACTATTTACCTTTATTTTAATATTTATTTTAATATTTCTTTTAGTGACATGTAAATAAAGAGTTTTGACATAAAAGCAGTCTGTACAGGTAGCTGCCTTTTTCTGAGTTCACTGACCTGAAAAATTAGGACCACCTAAAAAAATTACTTTCAAAGATTGAAATTTCAAAACCCAAATAATTTGACACTTCTTAATAAAATTTCTGAGATAATTGTGGTAAAATTGTTCATCACAAATATAGACATATATTTGATTAAGATGAGCCTCAGTTATTTAGTCATTTTTCTACATCCAAAATTAAAACAGTATTTAGGATTATGTTGCAAGGGGGGAAAAAAACATTGAAAAGCCTTGAAAAGATTTATTAACATATTAAATGTTTATAACTGAAATTTTCACTGAAGATCAATTATCTTTTGCAACACAGCTATTGCAAACTTCTGTGTGGATTCAGTTGGGCACTAACAAATGGATCTGAGCTCAGCTTGGGGACTGCATAATACTCTTGTGCATATCAAGATGATTTTAACAGTAGAGTTCCCACCATGTCAGTATGCAAGAGGAATGTAATTGCAGATCTTTCAACATAGTTAAAATTTTCATAAATATTGAATGTTTCTGGATTTTTGAGGGTTTTGCATAGACATCTCCCAGTATTTTTATCTTCTCTCATGTGACAAATATCAGCATAGGGTTTCTTTTCTTCTAGAAGTTTAACACTACATCCTTTATAACACGCACCTTGAGTATTTAAAAAGAATAAGCAGAACTAGGTCATGTTCAGGTCACTTGCTATTTCATCTCTCCACTTCCGATCCCAGCTGGCTTAATCCATTTTATGTGTTTGTCATTAGACTGTTGAGCTGTGATCACCCTGATGACATTGGATGGGTGCACTGTACAGCCAAAGTTGGGGCTACTGATCTCTAATCATCCTCAAATTTACTACAGTGGCTTTCACTAATGTGCAGTTTTATTAAGTTACCAGGAAGAACTTGATAAATTATCTTTCTATGCTTGAAAACCCCACTGAGCCTTTAAAAGCCAGGCGATAACACTGAGAAACTACATTCAATTTTAACAGAAATTAGAATAGAAGGAGGAATGTATTTTTGTGCCTAAGAATATAATTTATCTTTAATTGTTGTAGGTGAAAACATCATTAATGTTTGCAGTCCCATATGGACTTTTTTTACACTATTCAGCTCACCTCTGGGATAATTATAAACCTAGAATGCAGAAGATTTAAGTAAGATCAAGTGAGTGATTGTCTGGCTAAGGAAATGAGAACTGCCCATTTACAGAGGACCTTATTCATCTGTCCACATGTGGTATCAGTCCCAAAGACAAGTATCTAGAGGTGTCTATTCACATCTGGCTCCAGGCACAAGACAGATGGAGGCCAAAAATCAGGAGTGTTTGAGAGCTAGGTTGTGAAGGGTCTCAAAGTCAGGCAGGAAGCTGTTCCTGCTGCTGTGCAAAGTGGAGGTGATCAGGAGTGAAGACTCTGAGACCTGCAAGTTAACCTGAAAGACCCAGGAAAGGACAGGTATTTCGTAAACAACATAACTGAAATGACTCATGGAGAAGGTGTACCCTTTATTATATATTATACCTGTTATGGTTTGTGGTTTTAAAAGCATGGCCTTATTTTAACAAGATGGCAGAGCTGATGGTGGCTCTTCTGAGGGCAGTGCAGAAGGGGACCAGAGAGCTCTGTAGCTGGGACTGTGCCCTAAGCCATGAGCCAAGTCATGACATGTACATGGCTGTATCAAGTAAGGCTCCACCAGAACCTAGATTTTTCTTCTCTGTTGTGAGCTTTACACAGTGAACCATTAGGATCAGTATCAAAATCAAAAGGTAAAAAAAAAGAATTGAGCTCTCTGACAAACAGCAGTTTTACAGAAATGCATCTCCAGTAGAAGGGATGTTGCTTCAGTTCTCTAGAGTTATCTTAAGTTATCTAAAGATTCTGAATTTGTGTTTCAGTCTGCAGAGTACTATGCTAGGCAAGTGTGATACTTTTGCAGAGAAAAAAGCTAGAAAAAGTGGAAAATAACTTCGCTTCTTCTGATGTTATACTGCAATTTGTTTAACTCCTGAAAGTTATCTTTTAGGAGATTTTTTGGCTAGAATGTGGGCAACTAAACAGGCAAGTTCTGTGTTAAATTTCAGCTGAATATGATTTGAAATTGAGGTGATATTAAAACCTGAAAAGAATAGATTAAAAATGGGAGAAAAAAAAATATATACTGCTTCAAGGAAAAGGAAAAAAAAAAGAGAGAAGAAAAAAAATCCATATCACATCAGTCTAAACTGTGATGCATCAGAAGCATCTGTATGGGATGGCATGTATTTACTACATCTCAGTGTGCTGTTCCAATGTCTTTGTACGTGCTGCTCTGTGTAATCATCACTCCCTGTTGGATTCCATGTAAATTCGAAGTGCAAGCAATACTTATTTCTTCTGGAAGCATTTCACTCTACAAAACTACTGCACAAAGTGACACAATATTCCCATTGCTCAGTTGTCCCCTTTTTCTTGCAGCCTTATCTTTCAGCCCTTAGGGACTGAAGTTGCATCTGCTGCAGAGCTGTTTTTATAAAAGCTCTCTGAGAGCCTCTTCCAGGTAGTCTCTAATTAGACACACCCAGATGGTGGGCACCGAGCAGATGTCCTGCCAGCTTGGGGTGGATATGGAAGAAAGTTTTCTCTTGGCTCCCCGTAGTTTGTCTTCCTAATATTTTTTTCCCCTCAATTTTTCCTCACAGTGAGCATTTGAAATGTTTGCTCACCATTTCTAACATATGAAGCAAACATAGGCACTGTAATCTAAGGTAGTAAACATTCACAGTGTTTGGTGTAGTTTGAAGCCTAGACATATTGAACTCATGTTACCCACATGCTGTCACAAACAAAACTGCTCACTTGTGCTTTGATACACAATCTTTATCAGCAATTGAGATTTTATTATTGGAAACTAATTAACAATTATGTTCATGCTGCCAGAGACATAAGTAAACACACTCAATCATGTCCGTATAGCCAGCCTTGCAGATGAAATGAATGCAGCTAGCTGGAATAGAGTCTCATATTTTCAGTCACATGAGTAAACATTAGAAGCAGATCTCCAAAGTACAAAACAGTTATTTTCTGACAGTTTCTTTTCACAGTAGAACTGTACTTTAAATGTTTAGCCACATCTGACATTGAAAAGGTTTTGAGGCAGAATGTTTTCTTACCCAGCAATTTGACCATCATGTTCACAGCACTGTGTTTCATGCTCCATTTGCCATAAATGTTGACGTGTTTTTCACATAATTTGGGGCAATGACAATTTTAATTATAAAGTTCTCATATTACTCCTTCACCTTTCTAAAAGTGATCATGTACAGAACAACTAAAAGAAAAATGCTCAAGTGGATTTGCAATAGTGTCCTGTAATTACTTATGTTTCAAGAGATTTAATAGTCAAACTTCAGATATTATGTCTCTATTGTATTTCTTTTTTTTTAATATAATGATTTAATTTATTAAAAAGCAATTATCACAAAATGGCTGTGCACCAGACAATACTTTATGATGTAAAGATTAGTAAAATATGCAACTTAGGAATTTGTTCTAGTTTGGGATGGGGTAGAATTAATTTTATTCACAGAGACTGGTATGGGGTTGTGCTTTGGATTTGTGCTGAACATAGGGTTAATAATACTTTCTGAGTATTTTTGGTTTTGTTATTGCTCAGCAATACTGAGCCAAGTCTTTTTCTGCTTTTCACACTTCCACACTGGTGAGGGAGTTGGGGGTGCTTGGGGGGTTGGGAGGAGACACAGCCACTACAGGTGAGCCAAACTGACCAAAGGGATATTCCAAACCATATGAAATCATGCTCAGTATATAAACTTCAGGGAAGAAGGAGGCAGTGGGTGAACATTTGTAGTGATGGTGTTTGTCTTCCAAAGTCACCGTTCTGTGTCATGGAGTCCTCTGTGTCATCTCCCTACTCTCCTGAAGATGACTGAATACCTGCCTATCCTGGGGAAACAGTGAATTAATTCCTTGTTTCTCTTTGCTTGTGTGCATGGCTTTTGCTTTCCCGATTAAACTGTCTTTATCTCAACCCACAAGTTTTCTACCTTTTGTCCTTCTTATTTTCTTGCCAGTTCTACTGGTGGGGTAGTGAGCAAGTGGTTGTGTAGGATTTGGTGGCTGGCTGGGGTTAAACCACAACAGTCCATTCTGGACAATAACAAAAAACCTTCTCTATATTATCAATCCTGTGTACAGCACAAATCCAAAACATAGCCTCATACAAGCCACCGTGAAGAAAATTAAATCTACCCCAGCCAAAACCAGCACAGAACTGAAGATGAATTTGAAGCATGGAAGGCTGCCTTTGTGAATCAGAATGCTTTTCTTGAGGATGTTGTGAATACAGCTTTACAAACCTCCCTGTCAAGAAGGACAACTAAAATATGTTTACATCATTATTTTGGGGATATTTGCATAATAGTATATTTTCTCAATCCATGTTCTCGCACACTACTTTCTGATTTGGCATTTCTTGGAAGGAAGTATTTCAGACTGTTATCTTTAAATATCTTGTTATTTTTGAATGTCTTGTATGAGAAAGAATTACACTGTTTTTTAATTGATGAATATGTAAGTTCTCCACTAACAACATCTTAGCCATGCTACTGTAAGCTGAAAAGTAAGGAAATAACAGAGCTCTATGGAAGGAAAATGTTATTAATATCTCATCCTTTGAAGAAAAAAAAAGGGAGGGAGGGAGGAAGGCAGGAAGGCAGGCAGGAAGGCAGGCAGGAAGGCAGGCAGGAAGGCAGGAAGGGAAGGAAGGGAAAGAAGGGAAGGAAGGGAAGGAAGGGAGGGAGGAAGGGAGGGAGGGAAGAAGGAAGGAAGGAAGGAAGGAAGGAAGGAAGGAAGGAAGGAAGGAAGGAAGGAAGGAAGGAAGGAAGGAAGGAAGGAAGGAAGGAAGGAAGGAAGGAAGGAAGGAAGGAAGGAAGGAAGGAAGGAAGGAAGGAAGGAAGGAAGGAAGGAAGGAAGGAAGGAAGGAAGGAAGGAAGGAAGGAAGGAAGGAAGGAAGGAAGGAAGGAAGGAAGGAAGGAAGGAAGGAAGGAAGGAAGGAAGGAAGGAAGGAAGGAAGGAAGGAAGGAAGGAAGGAAGGAAGGAAGGAAGGAAGGGAGGGAGGGAGGGAGGGAGGGAGGGAGGGAGGGAGGAAGGGAAGAAAGGGAAGAAAGGGAAGAAAGGGAAGAAAGGGAAGAAAGGGAAGAAAGGGAAGGAAGGGAAAATCCAAACCAATAACATAATCTCCAAGAATTAGATTTTGCAAGAGAAACAAGGAAAAGTGGCTCAGTTTTTTTCTTCTGACTATTATGGAGTTGTTGAGACCATCTGAAAATATACATACAGCCATTTTAAAAGGAATATTATCACTATGTTGCATTTATTTATACTTTAAATTTAGATAAAGACAAACCAATTCAGTGAAAAATAAACATTCTTCTAAAACATTTCTAGAAGTAATCCATCTTTGCAGAACATCTTTATTTTCTAATATATAATAATTTTTAATATCTCTTTAACGAATTTTCTAACTGAAAGGGTTGTCAAAATTTCTGAGAAATCATAAGAAGTGTTTTGCAGGTTTTCCTGGCCAAATGCAGACTCTTAGAAGCCTACTTGAAAGAGTCTTTCCTAACAGGATTTCAAATTCAATTTTACAGACTCAACACATCTAGAAAAAAATATAGGAATAGCTTTCAGACTCCCAAGCCTTTACCCAACTGAAATTAGAACTCTGAAATTCTTGAAATGCACCCATGACTAGTGAAAATGTATTCTACACAATTACAATATATACAGCAAAAAGATTTAATCTTGACATCACTGAAGCCAGGTCAGTGATGCTAACCACTGAAAATACAGTTTAGCGAAATTAATAAACATGGATAGCTGGCAATGGTCAATATATTCTGGACAGACAATGCAATTGTGCTTCTGATAGCATTTTTTGAAATGTCTGTTAAAAGGCCATAATCAGACCATTGCTGCAAAAAATAATTACATTAATTGAAAATATTGCTTGGTCTCAAAAGTACCATCCCCACATTTGAGCAAGAGAAATAATGGCATATTAAGTCCTTATCTGGTTTAGGGGAAAAACATCTGTCTTGGCTTGATCATTTACTGCAGGCTGCTAGCCTGGAGAACATTGCACTGGTTTACATGCAAAGAGCTCACAGCCAATGTTCTGGCAACTTGGCTGCACGAAACCTGGCCTAGAGAAGATGTCAAATGCAGGTGTGGCAGTGCATGTCAGTGAGCACCTATGGATGCTACATCTCCTGATTACAAGGAGAAAGAGCAGACACAGAGCTCTGCAGCCCATACTATTCACGTTCTACCTGCTGTTAACCTTGCCAGCAAGTGGCAGCAACATGGTGCAGTGGTTGCTTGGCTGTGGTATAAGACAATCTTAAGAAACTACCATGGACACTAAAAGTAACAAAAAAACCCAGTGTGCTCTCTTCCTGGAATAGTTTATGTTGTCATTGTAACTTTTTTTGCTTTTTCAACCTAATCAAGCTCTTGTCCATCTCACTGCAGCAAGACATTAAGTTAGAAGACCTAACTAGGTAATTTTAGATAGCTTAGAGTTCAGGGGTAGAGGAGGTTGTGGTGCAATGTATGTAATCTCTCTGCATCACTACTTATACTGTTATTTCTACTGTTGGTATGATTATACTCCTTTTTGTGTTTTAGCTGAACTTCTGTGTCTCTGCTCTGTGAGTATTTAGTACCTTCCAAAAAATAGCAATAGTGAAAACTTAAAAGCCAGCATGGTTCTTATAAATGCAATTATAACTAAACATATTTTCCCCTTTGTCTTTAAATGAAGCTGATGAAACAAACTTAGTCATTTATCTTAAATGACTGTTAACCCACAAAATCAAAGGAAGAAGAGAATATTCACCATAAGCTTTAGTTATGTCTATGTTATTAAATTATCTTTGCTAGTCAGCCTATTATTTTGTGCTCTGAGTCCTTTCTCTTCCTGCCTTTCCTTTCATTCTTATCTGCTTTCCCTGAGAGTAAGTTATATATCTGATTAAACAGTAATTACTGACTTCAGTGGGGCTGCATGGGTGTAACTGAGAATAGAATTTTGCCTAAAGAAATTTTAAAATCAAATATGTAATAATTAAAGGAAACTGAAGTGGTGTATGGTTTTTAATATGAAGACCTAAAAATCCAAGTAATTGACAGCAAGCTTTCTGAACAAAAAAAAAAAAAAAAAAAAAGAAAAAAAAAATCTTTTCTAAGCATGTGAAGCAAGGGGAAGAAACGGCACAGCACATATCATGTTTGGTAGGTTGTCCTTCTATATTTAATTTTAATTTGATAAAAAACAGATATGTGCATATTAAAGAGAAAGTAAAAATAAAGTCCAGTGTAGAACTACATCTTTAAATTTAATATAAAATTAAACTCAGAGTCTTCTAATTGCTTTTCTCTTTTTCAATTAAACCTAATTAAACAGTATATTGATCATACAATTATTTTTACTGCAATGTTTAGGTATCATGATTCTTATAATTTTAAGCGACTGCAGAGGGCTGGGAAAAGAGACACGACCTGCCTGGCTTCTGGAAAGACATCTGAAAAGATGTGTTTATTTAGTTAGCTGTTTGACAGGTAGCCAGCTGCCTGCAAGTTGAATTCCTGTGTTGCTTGGGAAGCCATTGCAGGTGTCACCTGATAAAGCCCACAGAGAAAGAGCAGAGGACAGAAACTGAAGTGGGCAGCGGATGCACCAGGCTGCAGCCATGGCTGTGGCACTCCTCATGCTCTGTGGCCTTGACCAACTGCCTGTTTTTCTGTCCCAGAGTGGCTCTGTAATAAATGCTGATAACTACCTGTCAGCAGTCCCAGCGCTTTATCCCTGGTAAGTGAATGGGAGTAGTGGGGAATTGCATCTAGGTAGATACATACTGAAAAGGAGGGACAAAAGTCTTCCCAGCCTTTCTGTAGTCTTGATATCTCTTAAAGAAGCTTTTCTTTTTCATAGAGTAAAAAAAGATGGAAGTTTGTTATTAAATATACTTATGTGAAGGTGTGATTCGATAAGTCTTTCTTGTACACCATACAGTGACAAACCAATAACTTGCCAAAGATAAATCACACAGCAAACATGCCAGCAGTCAGTTGTGGAGATAACTGTATAACCTTTGGCTTTACCAAACCATGAGTCCAGAGAAACTGCAATAAATTATGAAGAGTAGAACTTCTGACTTCTTGTTTGGAGACTAGGTGTTGCTTCTGTAATAAAAAACCAAAATTTTATCAAAAGGAAAAAAGTCTTTAAGTTGCTTATTTTATTAAATTAAATTAGTTTTGTGCAAATATGGACAAAGCACACTGAATTCACAAAGGTGGGAGTATATTTTACAAAATTTGTTGGAGTAAGAGCTGATCTCTAGTGCTGCTGCCTCTAAGCAGTAGTATTTGTAATTTTTATCTTAGGAAAAACTCATGGTTAAAGGCCCTGTGTGGATAAATAAAGTATGTTCAATTCCTGTGTTTCAAATGTAAGGGACAAAGGATTTGAAATCTCATTATTTGCATGTTTCTGTTTTCTAGCTAAGGCTCAGTTCTGATCAGAATTGTTTTTCCATGTACTGTATGGGTCACACACTAATTACATTAACACACCTGCCATTTTCAGTTCTTTGCTTTTGTGAGCTTCCACATGACCTAGATCTGTGCACTTCCAGTCCAGAAGGCCAACCATGTCGTGGGCTGCATCCAAAGCAGCGTGGGCAGCAGGGCAAGGGATGGGATCCTGCCCCTCAGCTCTGCTCTGGTGAGACCCCACCTGCAGTGCTGCATCCAGCTCTGGGGGTGCCAGCACTGGAAGGACATGGACTACTGGACCATGTCCAGGGGAGGGCCATGAAGATGGTCAGAGGGCTGGAGCATGTCTTCTCTCATCACAGGCTGAGTTGGGATTGCTCAGTCCAGAGAAGAGTAGACTCTGGGGAGACCACAGAGCACCTTCGAGTACCTAAAAGGAACCTGCAAGAAAGCTGGAGAGGGACTTTTCACAAAGGCATGAAGTCACAGGACAAGGGGTAATGGCTTCAGACTGAAAGAGCGTAGATTTAGTTTGGATATTAAGAAATCCAGAAGAAATTCTTTGCTGTGACTGTGGTGAGACACTGGAACATGTTGCCTGGAGGAGTTGTGGATGCCTCATCCCTGGAAGTTTCAGGGTTTGATGGGACTTTGAGCAACCTGATCTAGTGAAAGGTGTCCCTGCCCACACCAGGGCTGCTGGAACTAGATGATCTTTAAAGTCCTTTCCAACTAAAACCATTCTATATAGAAATCTGTCTTACTGTAACGTAGCTTAAAGTAAAAGGATAATATTACCTGTTACATAGTTTCTTATAGAGAAGTGCACAAATTTCTTATTACCAGGGGATGAGGGCAGAAAAAAGGCTAAATTATTATGCTTGTTTCAATATTTCCTTGTAATGATTGGAATACAAATGCATCTTTTAGTGCATTATAATCAGGAAATGAAAGGGATGAAAAATGAGATATCATTAGGATGGTGTCTTTCTAATGGTCGCATATTGTTAAATCCACTTAAAAACATAAAGTGTACAAACCCTGGAGAGAGAAGAGTTGAAATAAACATATAATTTCAGATATATACTTGCAATGATATTGAAAGACTTATCTGTTAAAGTGGGTCCTGCCCCACACCATCAGGAGAGGGTGTATTGAATCCTTAGTCTGTGGGGTTTGCTGCCAGAAAAATTCCTTGGTGATTTGTGCAACAGTCTCTACAAAGATAATTCATTAGTCATTGCCAAAAACAGTCATAAAGTCTAAAAAGGGCAGAAATAGTCAACTTTAATTGCTTTATTTTGGCTTAAACCACTGAATTTTTGTGTATTTAAGGAACTCTGGATGAAGACCCACTTATCTTGACAGAAGGGCAGTGGTGTACCTGAAACAAAGTATATCCCACAGTTACAGTCTGGCTCAGAATATCACACTGAAGTTAATGTCTTGAGTCAAGCTATCTGACACCTTTCATTTCTTCTTTGTTGACAAAAGACTTACTGCAAGGGTGCTTCTGCTTAACCTTTCTTGCACTGCCACTGTTCTTTAGTTAGATGCATTCCCCCAGTGAAAAAAAGGAACAATGAAAACATAAGTCAGCCTTGGCAACACAGTCTGAGGGCAGCAGCTAATTTCAGTGAAGGCAAATTAAAAAAGAAAAAAAAAGAAAAAAGAAAAAAGAAAAAAGAAAAAAGAAAAAAGAAAAAAGAAAAAAGAAAAAAGAAAAAAGAAAAAAGAAACATTTATTTGAATGCATTCTTACACTGTGAGATATGGAAAAGAATCACAGTCAGTAAGAACAAACATGCTAGAGCTGGAAGTCAGATTCTGTCGAATTTTGGATTAGTGCTATAACACCTGTATCAATTTTTTAATACTATTGTGGATCCTGTCATTTTAGTTCAATTTTAGGAGATGAGTTTTTCTAGGAGTGTACTAAGGCAATCCATTGTAGAAACTAGACTGGGCTTACAAAAATTAGTCAAGTTTACCAGATTTGTCTGGATCCCCAGATACCTAGAAACTAGCATGACTTACCTTTCTCATTAAAAATAGTTTTTTAGAAATAAAATTTGAAGTGATAATCAATCTTCCTTTTTTTGACTAGGGAATAATCACCCTAAAATAGCTAAGAAACTGTTACAGAATGCTTTTCTAGCAATGGTATGATTCACTATTAACAGTCTTGGCACTGTGTAGTTTTTATATGCAAGCCTGTTATTACCACCATCATTTTACAAAAACCAAGCAAACCAAAAACCAAAGAAAGGGGAACTTGATAGAATATGGAATCCTGCTAATTATATATGTGAAAAGTTTTAACTTTCTCAGGCCAGTAAAAAATACACACACACACACACACACACACACATACATACACACATACATATATATCTACGCACACACACAAACAAATGTATTTGCTATATTCAGGCCACAGATCCAATTTGTAAGCATTTATATATGCAATATTAAGATGTCAAAGTCTGGAGACAATTTTAACTACATTTAGTTCAATGAAAAATACATAGAAAAACAAATAAATGGAGAAACAATCAAAAGAAAGTGAAAGCTAAGATGTTCTTGAATACATCTGTCAGACAACATGCTTATAAAGGTAAGAGTTCTGCCAAAATCCATTAGCGTTGTCCTGAATAAAGTTTGAGAGACTCCAAGTTTAAATGGGAAAGTAAATCTAAGCAAGGAGGCACTTTGATTCCTCAGAGGAGTCTGCTTTCAGGGCTTTCCAGAGTTGTGATGAAAATGAAACCGGACATTATAGATGAGGTTTTTTTTTGTCTCAATGTATAAATTTATTACATTAAACAGAGAAACATTTGTGTTGGATTCACTTAGAGTTTGTACGCATTGGTGCAAAATCCTGGGCATGCACTGTGAGAAGCAGCTTTGCTCCCAAGGCTGCCTGTGCTCATTAACACGTCTGTGGAGAGACTGACATGTCCTTCATCTCAGGTGAATGGATGAACATTGTTATGCCTGTGTGGCTTTTAGCCCTGTGTTGGCACACAGCCATGTAGGAAAGTGTCCAGAATTAGCACCAAACCATTTAATCTGTGTCTAATCTTTTTTTTTAGCCTGCGCTTTATCAGTAAGTACAGTGTTTACATCTAGGTAAGTGCCTTGTTTCTCAGGCACCTCAAACTTTCTTGCTGATTGTTCCAGATATGTTTGGTCTACTGTCTACTGGGAACAGTAATGACAGGCTGCCTGTGGAATGGGTAGAGGGGATCACTTCTGGGGAATGGAGACAGATGAAGACGCCCTCTCTGACAAATGCTACATTAAGCCAGATGAAAAAAATAATGTATTTTCATTAAAGGTAGACCAGATAATGGTGTAGGACCCTGCGCAATGGTCTTCTGTTGTACTCCAATGAAGGATCAGGCAAAACTGAATACTACCTGAGATATGGTATGAAGATAGAAGGAGGGTAAGATTCTTGCTAAAATAAAAATTTGGACTTGTATTTGCTATTTAAGGCCTAAGATTGATCATAGAACAATAGCTGTAAAAATATTTATTGTCTGAGAAGAAATACTAATAATTTGAAATGGCCATTTAAAGTAAATCAGAAAACCCTGTGTATTTATTTAATGGATAGACTCAGCTCCAGCTTGTTTCAAATCTAGAGATCAAAATTAACAGAAGATAAATTAACTATATTAACCAATAGTAAAACATTCTGAGCAGTTTTGGAAGACAGACATGGGTTGCTTCCTACTGAGGGAAAAGGTAGGGGAATGAGGTAGAAGGTTTAGCTTTTCTTTTTACCTTTTTTATTTTCTGTGTCGCATGCAAGTTTTGCATCAGCCACAGGATCGCAAGATTGGGTCAGGTTGGAGTAGACCACAGTGGTTTACACGGTCCAACCTCCCTAGTCAAGCAGGGTCATTCTAGAGCACATTGAACAGGATTGCATTCAGACAGTTCTGGAATATCTCTAGTGAGGGAGACTCCACAACCCCTCTGGGAAATCTGCTCCAGTGC